>NC_142070.1:43655833-43806666 GCF_059756535.1 Pantherophis guttatus | reverse complement strand
AGAGGTTGTAGAAAAAATGTTTTTAAAAGTAAAAAAAAAAGTTGGTCACGCTCACCCAGTCACATTACCCCCCCCCCCACCAAGCCACGCCCACAGAACTGGTAGTAATAAATTTTACATTTCACCACTGGTATATACACATTCATTTGTGAGTAAACATCTTGAACAATGTTTTGAAATCAGCCCTCAAAGTGAATTGGCTTTAATTGAATTACATGTGTGAGAATAAGTTTGGGAAACAAGAGTTAGAGTAGCATCCTAGACAATGATCTGATAAAATCTAAGCCTGAAGGAGGAGTGGTGTGTGTGTGTGTGGAGAAAGCATCTCAGAAGGGACCCTTCCAGTTTTGGGAAGAATAAAAGTAAGGAAGAGGATGTTAGCCCTTTGACAAGAAACACCAACCATGTGTATTAATATTACCGTCATGTAATGTTACAGTAACAGAATTGTGCAAGTCTGGAAGTCCTCAGTTCTTCAGGCACTACATTTGTCAAATAAAATCCATGAAATATATTTCTGATTTTCACCAGATTATCACTTGGACTGTGGATGAGATTGTATATGATTATTTTGTTTGTTTTTTTAGTATGCAAAAAGACATTCATGATCGGAGCTGCAGTGATTCACTGTGGCAAGAAAGGTTGCAAAATGTGGTAAAACTCACTTAACCACTCTCTCACTTAGCAAGAGAAATTTTGGGCTCAATTGTGGTCATAAGGTCATGTTGGAAGAAATGTCTATCTGGGATCAGTTCCGAGTGGGGAGAGAGACACTGGAAACATGGAGGCTGCTTGGAAGGATGGTTTAATGGAGCAGAACCATTAAGCACATGGTCCTGATGCAGTTGAACACATGGAGTGAAGATATATATATATATATATATATCACACACACACACACATTCTCTTGGGCCTTGCCCTAGAGCAGTGATGGTTAACCTTTTCGGCACTGAGTGCTGAAACTGGAGCATGCGCGTGTGCCAGAGCACTGGAGAGCAGCTGGCAAAGGTACACATGCCCACAAAGAGGGCTCTATGTGTGCCATAGGTTCACCCTCATAGCCCTAGAGCTTCCTGTTCATGTGCAAGAAATGTATCCTATTGGTTATCAGACTCCCAGGGGGCTATGCAGGGGTCCAGCTAACCCTGTAGGCTGTCTGTGTCCCAGGCTTGGTTGAGTCTTGCTGGTTGATGATGTAATGAAGAGGCTTGTGTTCTGAAAGGGTGTTGGGCAATTCCTATTATGGCTTAATGGCTTTGTCCTGGTTTGGATCTTGAGTGAGGGCTAATCCTATCATCCTATTTGGTCTTGTAGATAAGATGGCCCAGTCTTTCTGGGGCTATTAACAAAGGTGGGGGCTGCTTTCGAAGAGCATGTTTCTCCTTTTCTCATCCAGGGAAATATAATATTCTGCCTTTTTAATATTTCCTAAAATATTCTTCTAGGAGGGGGATGGATACTAACTTTCTTCAGTGAGGACTACCTGTATTTTCCATTTTCCATTTAGGCTCAGCATTCCCTATACTTCTTTAGTACTTCTGGATACTTTAAGATTTAGTTTCATCCACAAAGTATGTCAACACTGATTGCATATAAATAAGCCTCAGTGAAGTGAAATTAAAGTCTTTATTGTGGTCATTAACCAGTATAATGAGCCCCATCAATATCAAGTCTGTTAATGAATGCATAGAATATCTCAATCTGCTTGTGGAGCATATAGTCAATTTGCTTCTTTTGTTGTCTATCCAACATTCAAAATGTCAATGAAGTCTGTGTGTCCCGTCATCTTTTAATTTGTTGGAAAGAGATATTTTCTATAGACATTGAATTTTCTTGGCAGAATCCTGATAATCTTGTCTCTGCTTCATTTTATACCCTAAGACCATTTTTTTGTATTATTCAAGATAGTATCTTACTTCTAATGTATCATTTCAGTTGCTTCTGAATTTGATGACTTAGCATGAGAAGAAGTCTCACATTAACAATGCATTGCAAGTCATCACAGAACTGTGCAATTTTAATTTTCTCTATATCTGAGGTTGAACTGATTACAAAGGTTAATGGATATGGGATGCTAGACAGGCAATGTTTTAGGCTGCATAGGTTTTTTTTTCACGGTAATATATAGCATTATTTTCAGGAACAATTGAAACTAGGACCTGCATATTGTTAAGAATCAGGCACACATGAAAGAAGTAACTTTTTCTTCAGAGCTGTGATTAATGTTAATTGCTTAACATTTTGCTCACAGCTGTAGCAAAAGTAGCGCTATTCACTGTGCATTTGTGATAGAAAAATGCTGTTAGATGAAGCATTTAGTCCACATATTTTCATCTGCTTAAAGGGCTATTAATAAATTCCTCGTGCATGGCGTGCTTGAAAAGAACAAATAAATTACAGAGGAAACCTTACAGTATGAAAGCATATGGCAGATGTGATCTTAAAGCGTAGATATTCTCTTTAAAATGATTGATTGCTTTTATAATAAACTTCGTCTAGGATAATGGCATGCAGAAAAATTCTCCTCTTTTTTTCTTCTAATAGTTCTTATTCAGTTGGATGGGGGAAAAAAGTGCTTTTAGCTCTTTCAATTGAGAAGCAAATTTCAGGGAACTTGTCATTGTGAGAGGGTGATATAAAGTATTCGTGATATCTACTCTTGTCACCCACTAGACAGGCATGCATGCAGTGCCAGACATTAATATTCCCCAACACTATAATTATTCATTCTTGGATACCTTCCAGATAGTATTTTCTGTATGATCTTATTTTATCTGTTCCCTTTAACTCATTTTCTTCTTAAAAGAGTAATAATATGATTTGATAATTTTAGATTCTGCATCTGATAGTTTTATACAGAGCCTGTTCCTTAAGCATAGCTGCACTACATTTAAAGTACGAAGCTAGGATTGTTTTGGGCATTGCCCTTTTATTAACAGTGTTGAGTGGTATCCCAAAGTTCTGCTCCAATATAAAATTACCTTGTTCAGAAGTGGACATAGATGCACTAATGGGATGTGATGATGTCCAGGAGGGTGGGCAGAACCTCCTGCAGCCACTGCTACCAGTTTGCCTGAACTGGATAGAACCAGCTGAAAACCACCACTGGTATTGACCCAGATTCGGCATTGGATGCCACTTGGTTAAACTGACCATATATTAAGAAAGCAATTGCATTCTTTAGAAGGCAATCTAGGCAATGTTGCAAGAATTATTTGGTCATACAGAAATCAAGGGCTAGCTGAATTACAGAGGGACAGACTATTTTTTTTTCTTTTAATTTATATGCCGCCCTTCTCCGGAGACTCAGGGCGGCTTACAATGCATTAAGCAATAGCCTTCATAGTTTTGTATATTTATACAAAGTCAGCTTATTGCCCCCACAATCTGGGTCCTCATTTTACCTACCTTTGAAAGGATAGAAGGCTGAGTCAACCTTGAGGTGAGATTTGAACTTGCAGTAATTGCAAGCAGCAGATGTTAATAACAGTGCTTTAGCTTCTTAACAGTTTATAACTTCTTTGCTGGCTTGCCCAGTAAATAATCTATTTTTAAATTATGATGCATATTGAGTTCAATAAAATATATGAAGAATAGTCAGGCTAAGTGCATAGGTTTATCTAAATGCAGTCCATATGGAAGTAATACACTATGCCAGGGTTGACAAGAAAAATTCTGTGTCAATGGTGAAGAGAAGATCAAGATATGATTAGTGAATGAAAGCAGGGGTGGGTTCTACTTACCTTTACTACCGGTTCACAATGGGGCTGCACGCGCAGAAGTTATTTTAATGACGTCGAGGTTGGTGGGCAGTGCTTCCCGCCGGTTTTACTACTGGCTCTATAGAACTGGTGCGAACCGGGGGCAACCCACCACTGGATGAAAGCAGTAACAGCCAGTCAGGACACAAACTCTCATGATTCAGAGTTAGCCCAAGAACAGCTAAATGCCCCCTGAAATTGTCTTTTAGATTGTATCATTAGTCTATTACAAGATAGCTGGTTAGAGATTAATGCTTTTAGGTATAAAATAGGAGACAAGGAGGATTTCATGAAGTAAATTGTCTATTGTATCATGTAAAGGTAAGCTATTTTGTTTGTTTTGTTTCACTGTTCCCACAGCGAGAACAATAAACCAATGCAACGGCTTGTCTTCAGAAATTGTGGCTGCTCTGTCACTGGAAGCTTCTAAAAAGAGACTGGACAGCCCTTTGTCTGAAATGGTATAGGATCTCCTTCTTGAGCAGGGGGTTGGACTAGAAGACCTCCAAGGTCCTTCCAACTCTGTTATTCTATCTGGTTTTTTTCTCATTATTGTTTTTCACACATGGACATTTTTCTGGAATCAAGGGGCTACAAGACAACTTTTGAAACCTATTTGACTTTAAGAAACTTCTCTGCTAACATTAGCTGAAAAATTGTATTGGCCATGAACACGTTCCTCTAATTAGTTGAGCTGAAACTGAAACTGAAAATTATTATTATTATTATTATTATTATTATTATTATTATTATTATTATTATTTATTGGATTTATATGCCGCCCTCTCTCCAAGGACTCAGGGCGGCTCACATCAAACGAAACAATCCCAATAAATATAAATTAAAGCATTCTAAAACAGACTAAAAACCAATTTAAAACAGTAGACCCCATCAGTCCTGGCTAGGGCATTTAAACAGCCAGGTCTTAAGCTCACGGCGGAAGGTACGAAGGTCGGGGGCCAACCGAAGACCCACGGGAAGTTGATTCCAAAGGGTGGGCGCAGCCATAGAGAAGGCTCTACCCCTGGGGGTCGCCAGCCGACATTGTCTAGCCGACAGCACCCTGAGTAGGCCCTCTCTGTGGGAACACACTGGGCGATGGAAAGTCGATGCTGGTTGTGGGTGTACTGAAAGGGCAACTATATTCAAACTGTGATTCAATAAATGTACACAATTTTTGTTTTCTATGGTGATTGTATCCACTGGGACAAAGATACAAAGAGAAGGAATGAAAAGCAACTTAATACGAAAACTAAACTTCAATAACTGAAAACTGGTTTAAAAGAAAGGATGAGTAAAGGATTCAACAGGAGAGTGTTGTGAAATGAGGAAGATGAAGGTGGTTATAATATTCCTCCATGATTACAGGAGGAAAGAAAAAGTTCCATTTTGGAAAACCAAAGAACTATCAATAATTTAATTTCTTCACCTGTTGAACATATAGCCATAAATTAAAGACACTTAATTTTATATGCTTAATTTCATGGTAATATAATTCATTGTTACAATGTGTATATATTTAGCAAAACTATATTATGAATATGAATATGTTATATTCAGTACTGTTGGAATAAGCGGAGCTGTTTTCTCTTTAAGATTAATTTAATGGGAATCTATTTAAAGATAGATTTTAAGCTGCCAGTCAGTTAAATGAGTATGATGAACAAATGTAGTTTAAGAAATATGGCATATGCTGTATTTTATGAAGGATTATCTCAACTGAGATATTCCTTGTGTGGCAGAATGCAGATACACATAATTTTCCCCATCCTTTATAATTAATACCCTTTAGTAGGCAAAATACCTTTGAACCTTCAGAAAACCCATTTTAAAGTGTCCTCTTTGTTGAAAAAAACCTGGGGAAATGGTCATTCAGAAAATGACATTCTGGCAATAGTTTGATTTACTAAGCAATGGAACTATCTAGCCTCAAATTTTCTGGTTCAAAGCCAAGAATATTCACATTTGTTTATTATATGCAAAAGAAATGAATGCTGAGACATTCAACAATCTGCACTGGGAAAGCACCATCTTCTAGGTCGCGAATTGTGGAGACTTAGATATTATTGAACTATATTTACCAGCAATCCTTATTGCTGGCTAGGGTTGCTGGGAATTATAGCTCAACAATTAGTTTCATTCCTCCTACTGGCCACCCTGTCTTTAGAAATCTAACCTTCTTCAGATTTTGTAGTTTTAATCTCACCAGGCCCACCTGCCATGAAAAATAGCACATTGTGGAAACTCAAGATCCAAACAACAGGGACACCAAGTTGCTTGTCCCATCTTGACAAGCTTATTTTTGCCCAGGCAGTTTGTTTGAGACCGTCTTTTGTTGTGAAAACTATTTCCTGTTTTGAGACCATTCTTCTTAGAAATCTTTGTTATGGTTAATTTTATACTAAGCTGGAACCCTCCAGAAAACATCTCTGCTTTTTTGGCAGGGTTGAATTGATCTCCTATTTGCCATTTTTATATCTATCCATTTATCCATTTACAGAAATAAATGGTACCAAATAAATTTAGAGACAAAAATACAATGCTCCAATAACTAAAATTCATAGTGTAAGTGGAAATTGTAAATTTGTCAAAGATGCCACAGATATCTTGCGTCTTTCAAAATGCTTAATTTCAACTGTCTCTGTGGTACAGAATGTGTGTATGCACCTCATCTGAAAACTTCAATTTAGTCCAATGTTGCTGGCACTCAAGGACCTAAGATGAAATTATATGAATTATACATGTCACCTCAAGAATTGCCACTCATCTGCCTTGTTTCATCAGGTGCTTTCTTCTTGATTAGCAAAAATCTCCCTCTTGCTCTGTGCCTGCGGAAGCAAACAAGGCAATGAATCAGAACTATAGCAGGCAATGAAAAGAGAAAAACAGTTCACTGACTCCCAAATGAAGTATGTAATTTCAGTATAATAGCAGATGTCAAACCTTTTATAAACAGCAGATAGATGAGTGAATGTTGGAAAAACAGTTCTTCAGTGCACAGATAGCAACTCTTGGGATTTCCATTAATTAAGCTTCTAAAAACCAAGTCAGATGAAATAGAATTAGGATTTTGACATAGGAATTATTGATGTGCCATCTAAGGCTGTTATGAATGAGGTTACTGGAATGAAAATCCTTCAAATAATTCTCAGCAATGCTTAAAAATATCCACTGGACCTCAAATGGATCCAGCAGTGAATACAATGAATATATTAGACCAGGTTTCTGTGTGTGGATCAGAACTTCAACACACTTTATACTTGATGTAGTGATGTACAGAACATGCTGATCACAGTCCATATATGAATATATATCTCCTCTATCATTTCTAGATCAGAAAGGAAAATAATTTTTATTTTAGGCTTAAAAGTCACATAAATCTCCATTTTGTTCATGAACTGAATGGAAAGAACTATGAATAATTCAAACAGAGAAGGAAAATTATGAAGTTCAGTATTCTTGGTGGCATTAGCCACCAAGTTGTTTCAATTCTAACAAATCATATTATTTGTTATATCATATTATTTTCATTTACCAATACATTTTGTACATGTAATGTGCTAGTTTAATTGCAGTTGCCTTCCTGTATCTCTTTTCTAAGAATATGTTTTGTAAAACATTGTATGATTCAGTGGGCAAGGAATTTTGGATATAATGTGATGCTTGAGCAATGGGAAAATATATGGATGAAAGGTTTAAAATTTACATTAAATTGTAATCTAAAAGAAAAATTTTATAAGATGATGTATTGCTGGCATTTAACACCAGATAAGCTATATAAGATGTATAGAGGTATGTCACATGAATGTTGGAAGTGTAAAAGTAAAGAAGGGACTTTTTATCATCTATGGTGGACATGTGATAAAGCAACAAAAAAAATTGGAGTATGATTCATACTTTAATACAGAAAATTTTCAAAATGAAGATAAAGACGAAACCATAAATTATCCTTTTGAGCCTAATGGAAAAAGACCTGGAGAAAAAAAATTGGAACTTTATTACTATATATATTGACAGAAGCAAGACTTTGGGACAAATCCAAACAACTTGCCATCTGGAGAGCCGAAACACAGATCACCCTCAAGACAGACACACACACCAACAAACTCCGAAGACTACAAGAACGCCAGAAACAATCCCCTCCACCCTCACAGCCACACATGAAACAAACAGTGCATAACATCTCAGATAGGATCCTCACCAAAGCCGAAACCAATGTCCTTTCCAAAGGATTCAACTTTGCAGTCGCTCCCAAAAGCATCCCCACTGAAACCATTATATGCGGAGTTGAAACCAGCCTGACCAAAATCAACCCCGACGATGCAAACAGAATCAGACTCGAAATCACCAATATCCTCTGCACCAGCAAGCCACCTAAAAGTAACTTACCCAAAGAGGAACAGACAGCACTACTTAACCTGAAAGAACCTGAAAGAAGACACCAGCATAATAATCCTACCAGCAGACAAGGGCAATGCCACGGTGGTTATGAACACATCTGACTACCAAACCAAATTAACCAACCTACTCCAAGACTCCATATACAAACCCCTAAACACAGACCCCACCACCTACCTGGAAAAAACCACCAGATCCAAAATAAAAGCCTCCCCCATCAGCGAAGAGATTCAGCAAAGAATCATACCCAGAGAGAAATCATCCAGATGCCCTAAGCTTTATGGTCTCCCCAAGATACACAAAGAAGGAACCCCACTTAGACCCATAGTCAGCTCCATAGGCTCACCTCTACAAAACCTAGCCAAATTTCTCGCCAAACAACTACAGCCCTATGCAGAATCCATCACCTCATACGTAAAAAACTCATTCCAGTTCATAGACATTATAAAGCAACAAAACTTACAGCCCAGTGACCTACTCGTGAGCTTTGATGTCATATCCCTCTTCACCCAAGTACCAATCAAAGAAGCCTTGACAGTTATCCAAAACAAATATAACCCCCCCAAGCACATCTTAGATCTGACCAACCACTGCCTATCCAACACATACTTCATCTATAATGGACAGAAATACAAACAAACAGAAGGAGCACCCATGGGATCACCCCTCTCACCTGTCATTGCCAACCTCTATATGGAATACTTTGAAACCCAAGCCCTAGAAAAATCCGATCACAAACCCAAACTCTGGCTCAGATATGTGGACGACACCTTCATAATCTGGCCACATGGGAAAGAAAAACTGGACAACTTCCTCACACACCTCAACAGCCTACACCCCAAAATACAGTTCACCATGGAAACAGAAGTGAACAACCAACTTCCCTTCCTGGATGTCTTAGTCTACAGAAAATCCAATGGCTCCCTAGGACACACTATATACCAGAAGAAAACACACACAAACCGCTATCTGCACGCACTCTCACACCACCACCCTGCCCAGATCAACTCTGTAGCCAAGACACTCATTTCCAGAACAAAACGCTTAGCTGACGAACAACACCTAAAAACCGAACTACACACCCTCACTAACGTACTCACATCCAATGGATTCCAAAGAAATAAGATCACCAACCTAATCCAAAAAGAAACCCCCACTAAAATCCAAGACAGAGAACAAGAAAACGGCAAGGCCCTCCTCCCATACATAAAAGGCACCACAGACAGAATAAGCAAAATCCTCCACAAACATAACATCAAGACAGCATTCTGCACAAACCGAAAAATATCCACCATCCTAAGGAACCCCAAAGACAAAATTGAGTTAGAAAATCAAGGAGTATATGAAATCCCATGCACCGCCTGCCCCACCACATACATCGGACAAACCAACAGACGAATAAGTGCACGCATAGAAGAACACAAGAACTCAGTCAGAAAAGAGGAACCAACTTCTTCCCTGGTCCAACACCTTAAAGCCACAGGACATGATATTGACTTTAAAAAGACCAGAACTATCGCCAAAACTGAACACTTTAACAACAGAATAATCAGAGAAGCCATTGAGATAGAAAAATGCCCACACAGCATGAACAAACGAGACGATACCTCCCGCCTACCAGCCATTTGGAAACCCGCCCTTATTGACAAACGAGTCCCTAACACGACGAATGACACCAGACCCACACTCATGAGTGCCACACCTGATGTCACCACCACACATCCACGCAGAAAGCAGACTCAAACCCACACTGATAATGAGCCACGACCAAGGACCAGAAGCCAGACCGCAGCTGCATCATTAGCCACTTTAAACCCCTCCAATCCATACATGAAGCAGACTGACACCCACCATGAAGAGCTCGCACGGCCACAAACACGAAGCCAAACAACAACAACGCAGCTCACCAGCTCAAATCCCCCTGCAACTCAGACTAAGCTGAGCACAACCAAGCCCCCACCCAAACAGAACACAACCCCAGCCAATCAGAGCACAGCCAAGCCCCTAACCAATCAGAACACACCTCCACCCAATCAGAACACAGCCAAGTTCCCACCCAATCAGCTCACACCTCCACTAGCAGTTAAAAGGAAGAGACAGCTGCGATCTCACATTGCTCCTGGAAGCACGAAGCCGAGAACACCAGCCTGAAGATGACGAATGAGACTTCGTCGAAACGTCGAAGATGATCAGGGATAATGAAATACAAAAGTCAAGTGATTTTTTCAGTTGGCAAGTGAGAGTTGCAGAAGGGGACAAAGTGAGTCAAACACGAAATTAATTCTGCTGTTTCTATATAGATAAAGTGGGACAATATCTGTACAAACATTCAATTTCATTTTTTTGGTGCTCTGAATTTCAAAATTACCAGGAGAATCTGCTGAAAGGAAACAAGTGCCTTTTTCTCATTTTAATGATTCTATCCAATCAATGCAATTGACTAACCACAAAGTTGTGGCCATGTTAAAAAAACAATACCACAATTGGTTTAAAAAAAATCACCGGCCAATTGGCTTTTTTGTGCCTTATTGAGTTTTTTTGATTGTGCTCCTTGGCAGTAATAACACATAGGACAGTAAATAAATGATGGTGTAGCGTTCTCAATTTCACTTTCATCACTACATTATTTTATATGCAATTTAAAAAAAATTTTTTTTTTAATATGATCAATTCAAATAGTGCACCTTCTAAAAGTTATACAGGAACACATTTAAAGGGAGAAAAAATAGTATTAAAACAAAGTAGAAAATGAAAACCCAAACAAATAACCCCCTCTCTAACCATACCCTCCAGATTTTCCATAATTTTCTCCTGCTTTAAATCGGTGCTACACTGTGTGTTTATGCACATTCCATCAACTTTTTTTTTTTTTTTTAAATGTCTTGATGACAGGAGACTGGGAAGGGTCTGGCTTCAACACTGCATTCTTTCAGTGAGAAGATGTTTCCTAAATCCCATTTACTCGGAGGAAAAAATGTGAGATGATTGTTCTGACTTTTTGTACCCCTATTACAGTAGTGGGATTCAGCCAGTTTGCACCAGTTCGGGAAAACCGGTTGTTAACTTTCTGAGCAGTTTGGTGAACTGGTTGTTGGAAGAAATCATTAGGGCAGAGAACCGGTTGTGAAATTATTTGAATCCCACCACTGCCCTAGTATATTATACAAATTGATTTTGGCTACTTATCCCCAATACTTTAGCTGGGAGAAAAATTAATGTGGTTTTTCCAGTATAAAGTTTGTGATCAAAAAAAGGAATAAGTTTTGCTTCTGTATAAAGCAAAGGAGATTGGTAATGTAAATTTGCAAAAAAGCATTACCAAATTTATTACCAACCTCCTAACTGATAAACCTCTGAGAACCTCTTACATAACACCAGAGTTCACCAAAGCAAATTTTGCAAAGCAATAAGGCATATTCCTAGGAACTAAGCAAACAACCTTTAATTTTAAGGGTTGATTTATTCATGCACTTTTGATAGTAGTTTCCTAAGGCTTATATAGATTTATTAACACTAGAGGGAGCCAGACAACCATACTGAGTGAATGCTTTCTAGAATGAAATACTGTAACATCAAAACCTATCATCTTATTAACAACAAACAAAATAATTTGAATAAAGCATTACTGCTGGAAACCACAGTATGGAAATATATGAAGGAAGCTGATTCACTGCTCATAGTCCTCCTTGTATTCCTTTGGACAGAGATCATCTAGCATTATTTCAAGGCTTGGGAGAAATCCATCAGGAAATCCTCAATGAAAGGAACCTACATAATAAAAATATTATTCTTGTTAACTGGCTACTTGGATTCCATACCCACAGAGAAATTTATATTTATGTTTTTGAAAGAGATAGATTGAAAACAAATCTTTGCAGAGCCACAGGATCCTGAAATGGCCTCCTCATTTTTTAAAAAAAATTGATAATATTAAATGTGCTAAATGGCAATGGGAATCTAGCCATTGTCTGCTATATTTGTAGAAGGAAGGGAAAATGAAGTGCCTCAAGCAGGCTATTGAATGCTGTTGCCTGTGGCTCAAGGAACCCTGGAAAGTGGCATTGCTGAATGGTACAATAGATAGAAATTATTTCCCTTTCTCCTTGTGGGCCTGCAGAAGACTGATTCCTAATCCTTTTCACAATCCTAATCCTCATTCAAGGGTTGCAGGAGCTATCCATGCCCATCCTGTCCACAACCACCCCGGTCCCCCAAGGTCAAACACAACCCTGATGTGGCCCTCAATGAAATCGAGTTTGACCCCTGGCCTAGACTTCTCAAGATATTTGGTCTGGTAAAATCCAGACAACCATTAATGCCAGCAAAAGTTAAGTTTTCTCTCTTCTTTTTGCTGTCATTGAGTGTTTGTCCAGATTTTTGCAGGGCAAGCCGTAAGATACTGGGCCTGTGATGTCCTTGTATTTCTCAGCAGAAAGTCCTTTTTTGGTGTCTTTTCTACCTGATCATCTAACTTTGTTGGTGAAGGGAACTAGAAGGTTGTGGATCAAATGTTAGTTTAGTGACTGAATTGCCGCATCACTCCAACCTGTACAGTCTGAAAGGAACAAATCCACTGGGACAGAAAGAGTAATTGTGAAATAAATGCACATAATAAATAAATGAACACTTCTTCTCCCACCTCAACTACTACATTTGAAGCACACCCTATTGTTGTGAATAAAGAAGAAGTTTTTCTTATCATATATTTAAGAAGGCAGTAGAAATGGTGGTACCATTACTGAATGATCAATAATATAAAATCTATAATATAAAAATATAGTTATTTTTAACTATAAAATCTTTTTTAGATATGAGTTTAGATATAAATACTATCCATAGAAGATATTTATAGACTGGTTGCTATTTAGATCCAGCTTTATCAGTTGAGGTCCAACTAATCTGTGAAAATGAACATCCTTCCTTCAGTTATGGTAACATATTTAAACTGAACAAAGGAGCTTGGTTACAATTACTACTAGTAGCAACTAGGATGACCTCCAATGAACTGATATGGACTTGTCAGATAACTAAAAATATTGTTTCCATATCAGGCTTCTTGTGCATTGACGTGTGACAACCTACGGTATTTGGTCTAGTCTAGTGGTTAGTACCTGACTAGAAACTGGAAGTATGAGTTCTACTCCCACTTTCAAAACAAAGCCAGATGATAATTAGTAAATTTTGAATAGGGGGATGAAGCACAAAAGATTTGTAACCGACTGACACACTGTTTGTATTTGTAATGGTTGATGGATTTGTTTTATGTTTTGTTTTAAAAAAATAAAAAAAAAATTCAAAGGAAAAAAAACCCCAAAGCCAGATGGATGGGCTTGGATCAGTTACTATTGCTTCATGCATGGGAAGGAGACAATGGCAAACAACTTCCGAAATCTTGCCAGGAAAACTACAAAAACCTGTTACTATGGACTTGGAGGCACTCACACATACAAAGGATTGAGGTTATATAAAACATGCTACTTGTATCTAATAAGGCAGGCAGCAAGCCCAAAAGGAAATTCTTGCTGTGCATATTATAATGTTTTTCAATCTTGGCAACTTTAAGACATGTAGACTTCAACTCCCAGAATTCCCTAGTCATTCCCCAGCCAGCAAGTTATAAACAGCCAAATGCATAAAATGAACAAACAGAAGGATTTTTTTTTTCATCAGAATGTCAGAAATGCTTTTTCCATATGTATTTTGTTTTACCAGAGAAGACTTCATTCATTGCTGAATAATAAAAGTGACTTATCTAGCCTCAAAAATAATGGTGAATTTCTTTTAATTCACTATTAAAAGCCTATTTTTTAAATAAAAAAAAATAGGCTTTGATTATTATTTTTTTCTTATAACCATTGAAAATTCTTATCAGTTTTTGGACTGAAATAAGTTAGTTTGAATGAACTTTTCCACATGTTCCAAGCCAGACGGAAAGAAGGCACATCACTTTCTTGTTCCACATGGACTTATACGGACAGTACTACCCATCCCAGTGGGCAATGGTGGTGGCTATTACAACAGTACTGATGGGGGAGGCAGCGGATTAGCCTGCACAGTGACCATGCACGAGAACTAGTGGACATGGGCCTGTTCCTGGAGGCTCTCTGCTCCAGGTTTGAGGATGAGACATGTACACAGGTAGTGGAGGAGGATCTCATAGCACCCAGGCAGAAAGGTTGACCCGCAAACCAGTACATCCAAGAATTCAGGAAGACTGCCGGCCAGTAGCGAGCATGGCCGGAGCGACTTCTGGTTCACCACTTTCTCATAGGCTTGGACTGGGACCTCTGGCAAGCCTGTGTATATCGAGGTTTGCCTCCTCGACTGACCAACTGGTTTCGAGCGGCAATAGATCTAGACGTGGGGCTGCGAGACTTTAGAGTACGGGGAGAAGGGAGCATGGGACAACAAAAAAGGCAGATATAATGGCCTCTGCCCTCAAGGGAGATAAAGACATTGTTCCCGATTCTAATGACAGGGCCCAGAGGCCAACATTCCGTTGTTTTAGGTGCAACCAGATGGGACATCGGGTGACGGAGTGTCCCATGCCAGTGCCATGAACACCAACTCCAAAATCACCTTCCAGCAGGGACAAGGCGAGAGGACGACCTCAAGCGACACCAGAGCAGTCCCAAGTGATGCAGACCCTGCCGGCGGTATGCTGAGACAATAACCAGGGAAGTTGTGGTTACACCAAGCCCAGGGCGGTTCCCGGTGGTGTCTGGGGATAGTGATGATGAGGACCCAGAAGATTCGATGGTGAGCGATCCCATTTGGCCCTTTGTAATTCCTATTGTCATCCGGAATCTTCACTCTTCTCAAGGGATCGAATACAGGGCCCTGGTAGATTAAGGTGCACGCGTTGCCTGATCTGCTGTGCTGTGGTAACCGAACTGGGGGTCAGAACTGTCAGGATGAAAACCCCTATCAAGTTCGAACAGATGGATGGCTCATTACTGGGGGCGGGGAGTGGGGGGCGCCAGCCACCCATGTAACCGAACAAGTCCAATTAGAGATAGGGAACCATCAGGAAAGCATCCAATTCATTATAGTGTAAAGGATGATTGATCTGATTATATTGGGGTTAGCATGGCTCGACAAATGGTAGCCCATGATATGGTGGGAAGGGGAATTCCGGAAACTACGGTTGACACTTGGCCCACAGCCGCCTGCGAACAACCAGATAAAAGGGGAGTGGACGCAGTACTTCCAGCGATTCAGAAAGACCAGCAGATGGTGAGAGTTGCAAAGCTTTAATTGCCGAACACAACCAAGAGGCAGGAAAAGGTGAGTAATCGGGTCAAAGTCAACACTGAGAGCAATCGCCTCTCAGCGCTATTTATTCACTTAGGTCTGTTTAGTCAGCATCCTGCCATATCTCCCTTCATGCCAGCAAAATTGCTTTCCTCTCATGAAACTGGGTCTGTGGTTGGACCAGTGGTGGGATTCAAATAATTTAATAACTGGTTCTCTGCCTGAATGACTGGGTGGGTGGGCATGGCCATGGTGGGTGTGACAGGCAGCATTTGGCCTGCACACCCCCGGGAGCAAAAATGGGCCACGGGGTGTGTGTGTGATGTGCCACCCCCCACACCCCATTTTGGGCCTAGTAGACCTCCTTGCAGCCTGCTGGGAATGAAAACGGACCATGGGGGGGCGCACCGCATCCCCGCACCCCATTTTGGGCCTAGTAGGCCTCCCTGCAGCCTCCTGGGAGTATTGCACCCTCCCATGCCCCATTTTGGGCCTAGAGACCTCCCTAAATTTACCTGGGAGCCAAAGTGGGGCACATGGGGACTCCTGGAAGGAGCGGAGCGGGGAGAGGTGGGTCCAGCCAGCAATTTAACTACCGGTTCACCCAAATCGGCCCAAACCGGCTGAATCCCACCACCGGATTGGACGCTCCTGTGCGGGAAACATGGAGGTAAGGGGGAGTGCACAGAAGGTAAAGGAGCTGTATAGTTTTTTCTTCTCTCAAGTAAACTGCAAAAAAACAACAACTAAGCAATGAAAATTCTTTCCGGCAGTTACAACAAAAATAGCCACAGAGGGACTCTGCAATATGTACTGGTTGTCCTAAATTTCTATAAGATTGGGACAAGGAGGAAAAATGTGTGGAAAATTAAAATAAAAAGTATGACAATAATGTTAGATTATACAGTAATTATATGTAGTAACCTTCTATCATGTAGAGTTAAGTAACCTTCTACCATGAAGAGTTAAGGCAAACGAATGTTGAGCCCAGATTGATAACAATGTAACTTTATTTTTATTACATAGCTAGCACAAATAAATGGGATATTCTTCATGCAAATTTAACAAGGCAGCAAAAGTAAATGAACAAATAACAGAGTGTGATAATGACTCTTAGGGAGTAGGAAGGCAAGAAGGAGGAAAGGGATTTATTATTATTATTTTTGGCTGTGAACTACAAACTAGCATAAACTGAAATGATAAAAAACCTATTGAAATGTAAATGAGATCATTATTAATTTCTACCAGCTTTCAACCAAATTTAGAATCCTAGAAAGAAGGATAGCATGTATTGAAGTTACAGAAAGAATGAAGTCTATAATTATTTTCATTAATCCCTCTGTCTGTAGAATTAGCAGGCAGCCTTGAGGTAAAAAAAGGGGGTATTTCTGAAGTGCTTGTGCATTTAGGGTTCAGGCAAAAACAATCTAAGCTTCTGTCGTCTGTCTGAAATTCCTACTGAGTTGATAAGGTGAGATTCACATTTCATTGAATAAAAAGGAAAACACAATAAAAGAGAGATGAAGGGAAGCTGCAATGTTTTTGTCAGTGGGGTTTTGCCTTTTAACTGCCTTCTGTTGATCTCCTGTGCCACTGTTCAGGAGGATATAATTCCCTGTTCCCACTTATAGTCAATGAGCATTCATTCACAGCTACAGCAGAAATGTCCAGGTTTCACTGTATATTTACTCAACTCCTATCGAGAGCCCACAAATGTAGGATGTTACAGGCCTTGTGTCACTTACAAAATCAAACTATCCATATTGCCCTACTGTGAAAGTAAAACCAACGTCTTTCAAACCAAAGGGACAAGTCGGAAGCCAGACTAAGAAAAGAAATAGGACATCTTCCATCTCTCCAGAAGCTCAGGATGAACTCCAGGGATCTGGAGGGAAGAAGGAATTTAAACAGAGGGAAATCTGTTTCATGAATGACAGCCTGGTTTATAAGCATTTGAAAAGCACTGAACTAGAAATAATGCATTAGATTACTTTTATCTTTTTCAGTCCAATTTATTGTCTCTGATGGTAACTGCATTTATTTATTTATTTATTTTTCACATTTCTGAACAGTTCATCTCCCTCAAAGAGGGACTCTGGGTTGTGTACTATCAAACATCAAAATATAAAAACAGTACATAAAAATTAAGAGGTTAGAATTAAAATTTTGAAATTAATTTTTTTAAAAGGAGGGAAAGAATAATGAAGCCCCATTAAAAATTAATTAAAAAAGCAAAGGTAGGGTTCTCAGGGCACCAATGAGCCCTGCGGCTGTATGCTTGTGTGGTTTCTCATGTGAGGTCTCAGAGACTCAGACCCATGTTTCAACTCTTTTTCAGAAAGCCAGGAGACTGGGGTCCTACCTCACTTCTGGTAGGACATTATTTCAACAGGGTGGAGGCCATGACAGAGAAGGCTCTCTTTCTAGACCTCGCCAATCAGAATTCTTTAACTGATTTGGTTTGCAACATACCTTCCCTGCCTGACTGGGTAGGATGGGCCAATGTAGTTCTGTAGGTAGCCTGACCCTATTCTATGTAGGTTTATACAAACTTGGGTTTTGTATGGTAGAGGGAAAATGGCAACTTTTACATCAGTTGCTTCTACATCAGTACCAGGTCAATATGGTCATCGGAGTCTTATATTGTGTTTTGTATTTTTCTATAGGAATTTCTTTTAAGTTGCTGCAGTTTTATATCAATTCTATCTTTAGCAATCCTATAAATAATTCTGAACAGTTTTATATCTTAATCTCCTTTGCCTCTGGACATTCTGCATGTGTCTAGTTAAATTGTAATGTTTACATTCTCTTTCCCCCACTCTTTTGAAATAAAATGTTATTCTGCATAAGTCACTATTTTTTCTTGACACAGTGTCATGTGAACTGGGTTACAGCATCCTATTCCATACGCCAAGCTTTGCACTTATCTCAGATCCATTTTGCACAGCATATATTTAATTATTTACAGCTGATTCTAACAACATTGTTTGAAAATATATTTTATTTTAAAAATGGTTTCAATCAGTGCATTTTGGTATCAGTATGTACATCTAAACTAAAATGATTTTACTATTGGAATCTTATTACTTCCAGCTTGAAGTCTTTGGTGGGTGTTTAATTTACTTCTGTAATGTTTTGTCTTTGTTACAGACACCTGGCCTATTCATTGCTAAGCAGCTTCTTTCTAGAATTATTTGCAGTCTCTTTCTGTGTGATAGATATTCAATGATTCTGCCTCCCAGCGAGCTATTTTTATGCCATTGATGCATGCTGTCATCCCTGTAAGACTTATCATTGGGGAAATTGCATGATGACACATTCAGAAATTATGATCTGTCGGAGAGCTCTAAATCTACAATTTTGTAACAGTCTATGCATAGATAGACTCATGAAAAGTGCTCAAAGGAACCAAACTTTTTCTTTATCTTTGTGTGATTTACCTTCCAGATTTGATCAAGTAAATCACAAAGGTATGAATTTTTTTCATCTGTCTCCTCAACCAATTGTCAATTTTCAGACTACTTTTTGCTATGTAGCAAGAGAGAAATTGTCTACATACCAATGGACAGCTCATCTGCAATAGTACATTCATGTGTGGAGTCTGTATGCTGTTCTCCTGAAGATTGCTTGATTCATTTGGGTGCAACATAGCTTCTTGACTTCAATCTTTGCAGTCGTGTCAACTACATATTGTTCCTCTTATAAGGTTATTAAAGTCTCATGGTTCATTATTCAATATGCATAGTAATGCATTGCCATTAGTTTCTTGTTTGTCATTTTGAGTTGATGATGCCAATCATCCCCTCCAATAGGAAAGAAAAATATGTGCAGACATTCTTCGACTTATGACCACAATTCAGCTCAAAAAATCTGTTGCTAACCAGACAGTTGTTAAATGACTTTTGCCCACTTTTTTGACCTTTCTTGCCATAGTTATTAAGTGAAACACTGCAGTTGTTATGTTAGTAATACAGGTGTAAAGTTTTTCTGATTGACTTTGCAGGTCAGAAGGTTGCAAAAGATGAATGATCCCAGAACACTGCAACCATCATAAATATGAACCAGTTGCCAAGCATCCGAATTTTGATCATGTGACCCCGGGTATGCTGCAATGGTTGTAAATATGAAAAACAGTCATAGGTAACTTTTTCCAGTGCTGTTGTAACTTCAACAGTCACTAAACAAATGGTTGTAAGTCAAGGATTACATTTATTGAAATCTTTGATAGAAACGATGGATCTCTGAAATAATTTGCAAACCACCACCTTGTTCTTACAACCTAATGTGCCAAGATGTTGGTTCAATTTTGGTGTTGTTTGGTGTAATCATGGCAACATCATTGACATTTATGCACTAAATCTTATCTCATGTTCAAATGCTGCTCTCTGGTCAGGACCAAATGACAATGAAAGCTTTTGGCCTATCCTGAATTTGTTCTTTTGCAAGTTGAAGTGCTGCAATGTAGAAATTTTTTTGTCATAACAATATTTCCAGTAATTGAACAGTCTCACATTGAATTCCATCATTGTGGAGTATACCCATTTTCAAGTCTACACTCAATCCTGCCTTGAGGAGCTATGAAGTAAATTTGAATAAATTTGACTTGCTGGTTATGTCCAACATAATGATGAATTTATGTTTGAATAATTATAGAAGGATTACATCCGTTTCTTGTTGGAAGGATTTCTTTGACACCAAAGGTTATCATTTGGAAGATGCAGTGTATTCTCTGATGTTCTTCCTGAAGTCATTTGCAGTAGATTTATCATTGCTATAGAAATTGAGGAGTACATTAGTTAAAGGTTGCAACTTGCAACAGCACAAATTGTATGAAGTTTCTCCAGCAAATAGGAATGCATGACAGTGAGCTAGACTGGCCATGGCACCAACATTAGCAGAAATATTACATTGTGAAAGTTATGGATTTTGCTTCAGTATTTCTCTGTGAAGTTTTTTTTGCTGAAAGCAGGTATTGTCATGTTGAGAAACTTTCTCAACAATTAGTGTTTGTCACATATTCTCACATATTTTCCTTTCCTTCTGCAGCTTTTCTTGTCTCCTCGTTCTGTTCTTTACTTGTGATTCTGGAGATTCACAGCCCTTTTATTCTCTGTTTCTTTATCTCTCCTCTTCCTTGCCATATCCCAACATTTGGTGTCATCTCTTGACCATGGTGTCCCCCCCCCAAACCTGGTTTTTCCATATAGCATAATTACTTTGGCAATATTTTAATCTAATTTAATTTAATTTATTCTTTTTTTTTTAACCACAATGTTGTACGTTGCCCTTGTTACCTCAGAACAGTCCAGAATTCCTGTTGGCTTCTCCATTGAGTTGTATGAAGCTGTCAGAAACAATTTATAAATAGGTTTATGTGACCTCCAGAGGGCTGGAGCATGAGAAGTGGGCAGTGTAGACTTAGATCCTTAGAATGCAGCTTTGGGAAAGACTATGTTAACAACTTGGAAACAATCTGCTAATAAACTCCCTGTTCTTGAGAACAGTGATTCCAACTCACAAGAAGGATAACTGGGATTACAGAAACTGTAATTTTAAATTGGATTCCTTTGTTCAATTGTTCACATGTTTCTGGGAGTCCAAAAATTTCAGTTGGGTCTTATTTAGACTTATGGAGTGATCACTAAAAATGCACAATTGAATTTCTTATTTTGCTTCAGATATATTTTGGGGATGATGGGAGGGAGGGCAGTATCGGGATGGGATATTTTCTTGAACATGAGATCTAGTAAATTCAATGGGATGAATTTCTGAATAGAATGTGTAGAATTGTGCTATAAATAGCACAGCTTTAAAGAATTTAGTATCAGATTTTTCCTCCAGTCATTCATCATTGAAATGTTCTTCCTAAAAATTTTCTTGCATATTTATTTAGAAAATATTTTTTTCTACCAGTGGTGGGATTCAGCCAGTTCGCATCACTCCCATTGTTAACTTTCTGAATAGTTTGGCAAACTGGTTGTTGGAAGAAATCATTAGTGCAGAGAACCGGTTGGTAAATTACTTGAATCCCACCACTGGTGTCTACCCACCTTAAATGAGTATCCCTAGGTGGCTAACAACAATAAAAAACCCAATTTGAAAAGTATTATAAAATACAATTAAAACAGTCATAATAATTCTTTAAAAAAAGAATGATGACACTTCACAGAGAACAACTATGCATATCATGGACCAGTCGTAATGTGGTCTTAATGTTTAAGGGAAAAACCAAGTTTTATGAAAACCATCCCCTTATTCTCCTCTTCAGGAATTTATTTTCCCTTTAGAAAGAAATCTTGAGCACAGCATTATTAAAACTACCCACTCATATTTACATCGCAGCTGTTCTGCCTTTTAGCTTTTTTGGTATTCAAATAACTTAAAGCTGAAAAGGTCAGTAGGAGTAATCAGTATTCTGAGCTACTGCAATATCTATTGCAAATATAGCCACTAATTTGATTATCAAGTGAGATCTGATGCTCTGACAAAACAAGAGGGGTAGAGGGGCAGGGTTTATTAAAGTCAACTCTATGTGAGGACACCCAAGGGCAGTGCTAGTTCTTGCATTAAGAGAACATCAGTGCCTGCCACAAAAGATTGATTAAGACATGTCAGTGCATATATTAGCCCAATGGCTCAGAGAGTAAAATAAAAAGAGAGAGAGGGAAAAAACGCTTAAAAACCCAGTAGATCAATCTTAAGTATCTCACCCAAAGATTAGCTCTACCGTTACAACTAATAGTTTTGAGATTCTTTTCCAATATATGCCAAATGAAAAATACAATGAATAACTCCTTGCTTAATAGGTCCTATAATGTACATCTACTAGGTGGTGAAAATGGCTGGTTCTAACAGTAATGTGATGCAAAGATAATAAGAAGTTTTCAAGTGCATTATAATATTACATCTTTGGCAGTGGTGGGTTGCCCCCAGTTCACACCGGTTCTATAGAACCGGTAGTAAAACCAGCAGGAGGCTCCGCCCACCAATCCCAATGTCATCAGAATGCTTCTGCACATGCGCAGAAGAGCACGCATGCGAGCAAAGCTCGCACACGTGGCCCCATTGCGAACCGGTAGTAAAGATTACCACAGGTGACCTTTGGTAACAAATGCATAGAAAGATTAAACAGGCAAAGAGATGTCTATAATATTTATGCTGGCTTGGAGTATTCACCATTATCTATTGTCAGAGTGAAAAAAGTATATATTTTTTTCAGAAGTTAGGGAGAGAGGTGGATATATATTATACCTGGCTCTATTCACTTTTTAAATCAGCCTACCACAGTGACTCCCTGTTTCTACTGGTGGCCTTCCTTCAGCTTATGTATATTTGTCTTTTCAGAGTAAGTTGCACGAATGAGTCAAAGCAAATGAGAATTTCATGATGAACAGGGTGACATGAGGATACTTGCCAGTTTTCTATAGGCAAAAATTCTTTCAATTAAATACCACTGAAAGTAGGATTAATGACTCAATGAATATCTCAAGAAGTATAGAAAAACAAATTAAAAACGCTGATGTGTATAATTTTTCTTCCTGTTTGACTATCTTTGTTATTATAAGATATCTAATTTTTTTCCTACATTTTTCATAACTTCTAAAAGTTATATAGAAAAGTTTGTTTTGAAATAGAATTTAAATAGAAGTTTATTTTACACTTTATAATTTTTACACAAAAACTGCCCTATTTTTGTTAACAAATACTCAGTTCTTGATATTTCTCCCCAAAATAATTTTATTTGAACAGGTTGTTCCCTCTCTATTTCCTCTTTAAGATTTATGATATGCCAAGTTCTTTCATTCCCCTGATTGATGGTATATAACATTTGTTCCATTTGGTAAGGCTGGTTTTACATAGTAAATTTTCATGAATTTTTACTTCTGGTCCACCTGTGTTGTGGTCCTTTCTGATCTAACCATCTAATTCACATTAAAGAACCAGACTTTTCAAGGTGCTACTTTTAGCCATTACATGTGTTTCTGAGAGAGCTAGCTGATTCCTTAGAGAAGAAGATGACAAATTGAGAAAGAACAATCTCATTTATATATTTGTTGGTTTTTAAAGGCTATTCACTGTTTTCAGCCCAGCAAAATGATCTGAAAAGCTCAAGCTCTGCTGTCACTTCTGATCACTCTGAGTAATAGCTTTCTACTTTTCTCTTTTGATCCTACAAGATCTCCCTGAGAGGTTGATGTGATCAACCATATTGTTTTACTAAAGCATTTTGAATGAGTCAGGGAACTTGGGATGCCTAGATTGAAAAAAAAAACAAGATTTGAAAATATGAATTTGTTTCATTGAGAATAGCTAGTGAAAAAAAAACCACAAAGCATCTGGCTTTGTACCGCTAAGCAAAGTGGGGTGAAAATGGGAAATGGCAATAGGTATTAGAGCAGAAAGTTGGGCTGTGCAGTTCTGAAACTGGACTCTTTGTTCCAAATGCTGGTTAGACTATTCCATTGTTTATTGAAATATTAAATATTGTGTATGGACCAGATGTGACATAATCTTTTTCTTTCATTCAGGTAACTTTGCCAGGAAGGGAAGGGAAGGGAAGGGAAGGGAAGGGAAGGGAAGGGAAGGGAAGGGAAGGAAATATTTTCCCAGAATTGTAGACCTAAATTAAGTATTAATTAAGCATTATTATGGTTGGTACTATCTCTGCTTTCCTTTGCCACAGTCATTCTATTTCTATTTGCTGGTCTTTGTATTTTGTTATCTTCTCTATTTTCTTCTATTCAGCTGCCTCCAGGTACTGCCATATTGACTATCCCGCCTTTTTTAATCTTTTTTATTGACAATTGTTAAGTCTGGGTTGTTATGTAACAAGTGCCCATCTGTCTGAATTCTAAAGTTCCAGAGCATTTTAGCTTCTTCTAATTTATGGTCCCACAGTTTTTGCTTGCAGGCAAATGGTATTTCTTGAAGATCTTCAATGCACCATTCTTGCAATTTTGCCATGGCATTATTTGCAGTCAGTCTGTGAGATCTCCTTGCAGCAGCAAATTGGGAGGGGTGGGGGCACTGTTTCTTCAGCTTTTTTGCAAAGGTGGCACTTGCTCTCTGTTGCTATCTTCTAAATTCTGGTGTTGTATACATTTGTTCTTTTTTTTTTGAAAAAAGTTTTTTTTTTTAAAACATAAACATAAAACACATCTTTTCCAAAATGGAGCATTGATCTGGTCACAAATTAATACAAATCATTAACAAATCTTATTTTTCAATTAACACAACTTAATATTTTACTCAGTTACAGTATTTTCCTAAATTCTATCAATTTAACTATGCCATTGTCCAAAAAACCCGTTACTTAAATCTTAAATCCTAACCAAATATCATTCCATTTTTCTCTTTCTTTTTGCTTAGGTGGATATATTTTAACAATATAAATCATTACATGTATTGTAAGCATTTAAAAAATATTTTAACTATTGCTCCCAATGTAATCATCTTCATTACTTTACTATTAATCCTAACACAATCATTTCATTTTCCCAACATAAACATTTTTGTTTTTTGGTTGTTAATTCCAGCGTAATCATTTTATTTTTACTGTTGAACTCAACATTATCATCTTAATTTCTGTTATTAAACCCAATTTATTCATTTCATTTTTACTGTTAATCTGAACATACTCTTCCTTATTTTGGCTCTCCTACCCAGCATAATGATTTTTATTTTTTGGCTGTTAATCCCAGCATAGTCATTTTATTTTTACTGTTAAACCCAGCATCATTATCTTTGTCTTTGTTATTAAACCCATCATAATCATTTCATTTTTACTGTTACTCCCAGCAAAATCCTCTTGGTTTTGCTGTCCTACCCAGCATAATAATTTTTGTTTTGTTTAGCTGTTAAACACGGCATAGTCATTTTTGTTTTTTGGCTGTTAAACACAGCATACTTACTTTTGTTTTTTGGCTGTTAAACACAGCATAATCATTTTTGTTTTTTGGCTGTTAAACACAGCATAATCATTTTTATTTTTTGGCTGTTAAACACAGCATAATCATAGTTAGTTTTACTATTAATCCCAGCATGGTCCTCTTTTGATTGTTTCCATCCATCTATACATTGTTTAGTTCAGTTAATCATATTATCATTACCCTTTTTTTTGACTGTTTAACATTGAGACATGGTTCTTACTTAAAACATACCTTTGTATATATATATAAATCTCTTTTAAGATGCTTAATTTCTCTTATATTCTAATTTCCATCAATATTTCAATTTTATATATCTATGTCATATTCTTCTCATATTCTTATTCATCCATATTTGTCTATAAAAACCTCCTTTTTATTATTACTATCCACCTATACATTGTTTCATTTTTAAACACATTGTTTTAATCTTCCAGCCGTGTATTTCTTCATTTTCTTGCCTGCTAGCATATATTTCCTTCCATTTTCAAAGTCTTCAAATTTTGTCCTCCATATAAGAATAAGAATAATTTTATATCTATATCGCCCTTCTCCCGAAGGACTCAGGGTGGTGTACAGCCTATTAAAAGCACAAGACAAACATCAATTAAAATAATTTAAAATTATTAAATAATTCGGCTCAATTTAAAACTCCAGAAATTTAAAACACCCAATTTAAAATTATTATGTTGATAGCCTGGCCTGGCGGAACAACAGGGTCTTGAGTGCACAGCGAAATGCCCGGAGGTCGGAGATCTTACGCACTTCTGGGGGCAGTTCATTCCACAGGGCTGGGGCTCCCACAGAGAAGGCCTCCCCCTGGGTGTCGCCAGCTGACATAACTTGGCCGATGGCACCCTGAGGAGACCCTCTCTATGGGAGCGAACTGGCCGGTGGGAGGGTATTGGTGGCAGAAGTTGGTCTCGAAGGTACCCGGTCCTATGCCATGGAGTGCTTTAAAGATGGTGACCAACACCTTGAATCGCACTCAGAAGACCACTGGGAGCCAGTGCAGCTCGCGCAGGAGGGGTGTCACGTGGGCACAACGAGTTGCGCCCATAACCACCCGCGTGGCCGCATTCTGGACCAGTTGGAGCCTCCAAGTGCTCTTCAAGGGGAGCCCCATGTAAAGAGCATTACAATAGTCCAGCCAGGAGGTGACAAGGGCGTGAATGACCATGCACAAGGCATCCCGGTTCAGAAAGGGCTGCAACTGGCGAATCAGGCAAACCTGATAAAAGGCACCCCTGACCACGGCTATCATATGCTCTTCAAAAGACATCCGTGCGTCCAGGAGAACACCCAGATTGTGAGCCCTCTCTGTGGGGGGCAAAGATTCACCCCCAATAGTCAGCGATGGCACCTGCTGACTATATCGGGATGCCGGAAGCCACAGCCACTCAGTCTTGGAAGGGTTGAGTCTGAGCCTGTTCCTCCCCATCCAGACCCGCACGGCCTCCAGGCAGTGAGACATCACATCAAGGGCATCGTTGGGGTGGTCTGGGGTGGAGATGTACAGCTGAGTATCATCAGCGTACAGATGACACTTCACCCCAAAACCACGGATGATCTCACCCAGCAGCTTCACATAAATGTTGAACAGAAGGGGCGAGAGGACTGACCGTTGCAGCACTCCCCATGCGAGGCGCCTCTGCCCCCCGCCAACACAAACTGCGAGCGGTCAGAGAGGAAGGAGGAGAACCACTGCAGAATGGTGCCCCCCTATTCCTAACCCCCTCAACTGCTGCAGCATGATACCATGGTCAATGGTATCAAAAGCCGCTGAGAGATCTAATAGGACTAGGACAGAGGAGCAACCCCTGTCCCGAGCCCTCCAGAGATCATCCACCAACATGACCAATGCCGTTTCTGTGCTGTACCCCTGCCTGAAGCCCAATTGGTACGGGTCCAGATAGATAGCTTCATCCAGGTGCCGGGGAAGCTGTTGTGCCACCACGCTCTCAACAACCTTTGCCACAAAATGAAGGTTGGAGACCGGACGGTAATTGGCTAATTCAGCCGGGTCCAGGGAGGGCTTCTTGAGGAGGGGCCTCACTACCGCCTCTTTCAAGGCAGCAGGAAAGACACCCTCACTCAAAGAAGTACTTATAATTCCCTGGAGCCAGCCTCTTGTAACCTCCCGGGAGGCCAGTACCAACCAGGAGGGACACGGGTCCAATAAACACATGGGGGCACTAATCTTACCCAGTACCCTGTCCACATCCTCGGGAGCCACAGAATCAAACTCCTCCCAGATAACATTCTCAAGACCTACCCTCGTCTCCTCCCCTGGACTCATCCAATCCGAGTCCAAGCCATCCTGAATCCGAGCGACTTTATCATGCAGGAATTGAACAAAATCCTCAGTACGACCCTGCAAGGGATCTTCCTGCACTCCCTCCTGAAGAAGGGAGTGGGTCACCCTGAACAGGGTGGCTGGGCGGTTCTCTGCAGATGCGATAAGAGCGGAAAAATGGTTAGATTTTGCCCCTTTTATCAACACTAGGTAGGTCTTGATATAAGACCTCACCTATGTCCGGTCGGAATCAGATTGACTAGTCCTCCAAATGCTCTCTAGGCATCTTTCCCGACGCTTCATCTCTCTCAGCTCCCCAGAGAAACAAGGAGCCAATTGAGATCAGCATCGGGTCAGAGGCTGCAACGGCACGACGCGGTCCAAAGCTCTGGCGGCCGCACTCTCCTGGGTGGCCACCAGCTCTTCAGTCGAGACATGTGCCAGAGTCTCAGGAAATGGCCCAAGCTCTGTCAGGAAACCTTTGGGGTCCATCAGGCGTCTGGGGTGGAACCATCTGGTCGGTTCCGTCTCCCTGCAGCGGGGGAAAGCGGTAGGAAAGTCCAAGTGGAGGAGCGAATGATCTGTCCATGACAAGGGTTTGATATCTAGGTCCCCTCTACCAAGATCATTCAACCACTGACCAGAGACAAAAATCAAGTCCAGAGTGTGTCCCCCTATGTGAGTGGGGCCTTGAACTAACTGGGTCAGGTCCATGGCCATCATGGAAGCCATGAACTCCCGAGCCACCTCAGATGCCTCACCTGCAAATGGAAGGTTGAAATCCCCCATGACAATAAGTCTGGGGGTATCAACCGCCACCCTAGCAATGACGTCGAGTAGCTCAGGCAGGGTCGCTGCCATATGTCTTATTAAATCTTTTTCTTATTTTTATTCTGGATATAATGCATCAAGTTCCCTTCTCTTGAGCCTGCGCTAGATCCTTCTTTTATTCCTGCATCAGTTTTTAAATTATTATTATTCCAATTATAGGAGTTCCATTGTAATTTCCTTTTCTTTTCACCAAAATCAAACTGCCTGCAGACAAGAAGAAAAACCTCCTCCGCAAAATCCCAAGGCTGTTATGTGTAAAACTCAGAATTTTCCATAACAAAGACGAATTGCAATGTTCTTTTTTAAACCAGAAATGCAATGACAATAAAGTAAACTAACTAACTAATTAATTCCATTTAAATCTGTACATAAAAATAAAAGGTAAAGGTAAAAGATTTCTTCTCCAATCATGTCTGACTTTAGGCGCCATGGTGGTGCAGTGGTTAAAATGCAGTAACTCTGCCCATTCCA
Organism: Pantherophis guttatus; assembly: GCF_059756535.1. NCBI lineage: Eukaryota > Metazoa > Chordata > Lepidosauria > Squamata > Colubridae > Pantherophis > Pantherophis guttatus. Next base: position 43,777,729 of record NC_142070.1, on the reverse strand, counting down.
GGAGTTCGATCCTGACTAGCTCAAAGTTGACTTAGCCTTCCATCTTTCCAAAGTCAGTAAAATGAGGGCCCAGATTGTAAACTGCTCAGAGAGTGGAACAGTATAAAGTCTAAGTGCTATTGCTCATCTTTTATCTGAGGGAGCCAGCATTGTCTGAAGAAACCTCTACCGGTATAGTCATGTGGCTGGCATGACTATATGCTGAGGTAATGCTGTTACCTTCTCACTGAAGTGGTCATCTATTTATCTACTCGCATTTGCAAGCTTTTGAACTGCTAAGTTGGCAGATGCTGAGACAAGTAATGAGGGATAACCCATCACATGGCACTAAGATTTTGAAGCCAGGCTGTCAACTAACAAGCTCAGCATCTTTAACAGCTGAGCTATTGCGCCCCCTCATATCTGTACATAAGGGTAGAAAACAAACCTGATTTTGTTGTAGCTCCTGGAAATATGGTGCTGGTGAGATAACATCACTGAAGGAGGAAAAGCTGGAATCAGAGGCACCCACAATAAAATCAATCCTCTGGCCTATTTTTTAGGCCATCAGTTCAAATATAAAATGGACAAAGTTTTGTTTGCAATATTGTGGCTGCCCTGTCAACATTTCTTACCATACACTGGAATCCCACCCCTGCAAAAAGCTAGTATTTTATAAAGTTTTTTAAAAAAACCACTAGGGTCATAAATAAATACAGAAAGCCTGGTGGAAGCTTTATATTTTAGAATAAAATATTGTTGTAATTTTATGTGTTTACACTTGCAATTTGATCTACTTCCACAACCCTAGGCAGATGAAATAAAAAATACATAATAAAAATAACAGTTAGATTAATCATTAAAGCTAGTACAAATATAGACATCAATGGGTCCACAGTTTGTCCTTGTCTGGAAAAGCCAGATTTTTAAAATCAGCTTTTGGTCAGTGGTAAGAATGATAATGTTTACTGCACAATTTCAGCAACACAAAGCTGAGGGGAGGGGGAGAAGTAGCAAAGGGAATGTGTGTGGTTTATGAGCCACAGATCCCTCCTCTTTTATACAGTATATAGGCTCAGAAAGACAAAACTTTTAGTACAGCTCTGATTTTCTCCAATTACACGCCCAGCAGATGGAATAGCATTAGTTGAACTGAGGATATGAAAGCTTTTTTTAGATGTATATGCATTGGAGTGAAAGATAAAGTAACAGGAGCAAGAGCTGGAAGCCTTTGAGATAAAAATAACTTCAAAGGTAACAACAAAGCCATGGAGACGGAAGTGAAGTGAAGGAAGAATTGGAAAGTCAGCAGTCTAAGCATGTTTCAGTGGACTGAGATGAAACAAGGTTCAAAACCTTCGGAGATAATTCAGGGTTCTATGGCCAGGAATACAGATTATCAATAAAGGAGAATATTTGTAGCACATGATTGAAACGTGGGGTCTGAGTTTGCTTATTTTCTTGTAGATGTTTCATTAGCCAAACTAGGTAACTGTTGTGGTCCGCCAGCAGCCTGCAGAGCTGGCAGCAGAGTCGGACAGTGAGGAGGCTAGGGAGGAACATGGCCCAGTCCTGGAGTCTGGAGAAGGCTCGGCCGAAGGCTCTGTGTTGGAGGCAGAGAAAGGACCATCTGGGAGGTATGTGGTGCCTCCAGAGCCTCCAGAGTCGGAGCTCAGCAACGTAGAGAAACAGGGGTAGCCTATTCCCAGTGCATGCATGCGAAGAGCTGCCAGAAAGCAAGAACAGTTAAAACAAAAGGGACGACTCGGAAGTAGGGCTTGGAGATGATTGGCCCCTCCCATAAGACTTAAAAGAGGAGCAAAGGCACGGGGGCCTTTGCAGGAAGCAACATTGTTAATTCTGTGCAGTTTAAAGTCTGAAGCTCTGTTTGATTCTGGACTCTGTGTGGCTTTCCAATTAGGTCTTTGGCAGCATGTCAAGGGAGATAAAGGTGGGTGATTATGAGCCTTATCCCGAAGGACTCTTTACAACTATTTGGGACTCATCTGTAAATAAACAGAATTCACAGCTGTTAAAATAAAACTGGTTTTGGGACTAAAGCCTTTTTTCTACAACCACTTTGGCCAAAGAGAAAAAATGCCTTTAAAAGCCTCTGGCGATCCCAGCTGAGTTGCCTGATTGTCAGAGGCTTTTAAAAGCATTTTTTTCTGCAACCTCTTATTGTTGTAGAAAAAAATGCTTTTAAAAGTAAAAAAAGTAAAAAAAAAAAGTTGGCCAGGCCCACCCAGTCACATTAACCCCCTCTACCAAGCCATGCCCACAGAACCGGTAGTAACAAATTTTACATTTCACCACTGTTCTAAATAACAAAATATGTGAATTCATGCAGGGAAATTATATGGGAATTATCCAGCAACATATGGTGTGTATATGAATTACTAGCACATAATAATATGCATAATATATATACTTTTATTTTATTTTAAAAGATGTGTATGGCTGCCCATCTTAAAACAACTTCGGGTGGTTCATAACAATAAAGTGAGATGGTGTTATTACCCACCATTAAAGATTCATTGCAACTTCTATGACTCTTGTAAAGCTTTTTAAAAGATAGGGCAAAGGGTAAAATTGGCCACAACTTAAAACATGGAATTGCTCTATCCACAGAAAAATGTAGCACAATAAAACAGACTCACCTTTAACAGACTTCAAATGCAACTGACAATATTTCTACCCTGAAATCCCAATGAAATGACAAGTTCATTCCATGATAGCAGTTAAATTTCCATTGGTTTTAGGTCATTTAGGGCAACTTATATGCATAACAACATTATTTGCATAATAATGAAAGTTTACAAGTTTATGAAAATGATATAGCTTGTGTAATTTGGGAATTCAAATTACATAAATTGTGATGAATGGCATAATTTGTGAAAACTCAGACAATTGCCCCCCCCCCCCGAATGATTCACTGAATTTTCAATTTGTGGATGGGTCATTTTTTAAATTTATGGCAGGAAAGCTAATCAATCGAAATATAATAGCAACAGTTATTTCAATGAATTAGTTTCCCCCTCATTCAATAGGCAAAAATAATGAAGAAAATATAAACAATATTTTGCATGAGGAGAAATATTCAACCACAGATTCTGCTCTCTGGCTTTTCAACATTTTAAAAGGCCATGGGTTAGAAAGAATGCTTATTTTGACATTTAAATTGTGGAAAGGAAAGCTGTAGATTTTACTTCTCTATTTTATAAACCTCAATGTTTTTTGAAGCATGCCAATTGTTCTCTGCTAGTAGAATAATGTGATATAATATAAGAATAATAATCTACTATAAGCCTTCAGAATACTTAAACAAAATATCCTTTGACTGATTCTAAGCTTATTTAGTTCTTTTCTCCCTTTTGTGAAATAAGATTTTTAAAATATAATCTTTACAAAAATGTTTAGTTGCAATAATACAAAAACTAATACAAACTAAACTTAGAGAAAAAGAATGGAAAGAAAAATAAAAAGTGCTGGAAAAAGGGAAAAGAAAGAAAGAAGAAAAAAAGACAAGAAAGAATACCATTAGTCCTTGATTTACGAGCATTTATTCAGTGATTATGATGATGAAAAGCAATCTTAGCAACCTGCCCACATGTGTGACCACAGGGAGACTGCGACCACCAACCAACTTCCTTATATCTATGCTTTTTTTGGCCACCTTGTAAAGCAGCACACAGAGGTAGCAGGAATGCCTGGCCTGGGGCTGAAATAGAGGCCCAGGTTCTTTAGTAGTCTCAACCAGCTGCTACCACTTCCACCCCTCAACTTTATTCCTAGCATCAGTGTTGGCATTCAGAAACTCCTCATACCACAGCGAGCCATGCCAGCACCATTCTTCCCAGCCACAATTGCCCCCACCATCCAGTGCTCCCCAGGATCTGCCACATGACACTCATCTTCAGCCATTTTTCTACTATTGTTGATAGCCCCATAGAACCTTTAAGGTTGTTCTTTAAAGGTTCTTTAAGGTTGCTCCTATTTGTTCCTGGCTGTCTGTGCCAGGGCTCCTTATCAAGGTGGCCTCATGTCATTATTTGAGCAGGCTACATACTTGCAATCCTTCAGAAGCTGCTTTGTCCAATAGCACAATTTACCAGTCTTAGCAACACAGATTCGAAGGTCAGATTTCTTTTTATGTATTTTTGTTTAAACTTCAAATTCACTTTCCTTAATAAAGTTGTAACAAAAAATCATTCTCTGAAATATTGAATTATTCTGGGAGAGAAAACAATTCCCCACCAAAAGTCTCTCTCAAACATAAAAATAGGCAGAAAAATGTTTAAAAATAATTTTGAAGGTTTGGTTTTGTAGAAAAACAGGTGGTTAGAGGGCAATTCTGGAGAATTATAAAGAGGTTTGAATAGAAGCTTCTAGCTTCTTAACATTACTCTGCTAGTAATTTGGAAAGCAGCTACCAAAGGAGATTTAATTCAGGATCCTTTCAGATCAAGAAGACTCCAAATTTGTCTGAATAAGGAACCTGCAACTATTTATATTCATTTAAGTTTTGAGTATATTTGGGTCAAAAAGCTATTGTGAATGCACTGTATATACTACTTCCTTGACTAGCTGTTGTGAATCAAAACTGCAGACATCTACAGCTTTATTCTACAATAAAATATTTATTAGTCTCTACAGATAAAAGCTTATGTTTCTGAAGTCAAGTGCTAAAACATATTGAATAAAAATCTATTGTTCCACAAGAAGTTCCTTAATGTGAGAAGCTTTTTCATTAAGAGAGGGATGGATACATTTTCAGAAAGTCAATTAGTATTAAATCACAAAGAAAATATTGACTGGGTTATTGGATCGTTAAATTCAATTTACTCTGACTTTGCGAAGCTGCTTGATTCTTTTTTCCCTGCTTTCTACTTCCTTCTTCCATCATATTTTATTATAATGATGCCTTCCGCAAAAATTTTGAATGTTCCTCCTAAAGAAAAACTATGATTTTTGTATCTGCTGTTATTGTTCAATTTGCTCTAATTTGATTGGGGTTCTTGAGAATTGAAATCCAAAACATCTGGAGGTAATCATACTGAAGAAAAGTGCTTTAGTGAACTTCACTGACATAAGAAGATGATTAAAAATAAATAGTAGTCTCTACTGTGACACCATTCAATTCCCCATTAAATAAATAATCTATGGAAAAGAAAAGCAAATTTTAAATTCACATACTGAAAAATTCCCTGTTTTGAAAATGTGTCCACTTTACTATTGGATACTTTATTGATCTAAGTATTTCAGAAGTAAAAGTTGGAAGACTGACACAGGATAAAAATAAAATGTAATGGCTGGACTCTAGTAGGCTCACATAAAATTATTTAGAAGTCTTAACATGAAGTCTTTTTTCTAGTCACCAACTCACAGAAAGATAGAAATTGGAAAACATATCTCCTCTCACACTGTTTATTTATTTGGTCTTATATAGGGTTGCATTGAGAGGTGGGTTTCAGCAGGTTCTGACTAGTTCTTGAGAACCGATAGCGGAAATTTTGAGTAGTTCGGAGAACCGGTAGTAAAAATTCTGACTGGCTCCACCCCCATCTATTCTCTGCCTCCCAATTCCCAGCTGATTGGGAGTAAATGGGGATTTTGCAGTAACCTTCCCCTTCCCTGCCACGCCCACCAAGCCACACCCACAGAACCGGTAGTAAAATTTTTTGAAACCCACCACTGGTTGCATTACCCCAGACAGATTTTGTGCATAACTTGAGGTCCTCTTGGACTTGAACTACCTGGACTACCATTTGTCTGAAATGGTATAGGCAGGGGGTTGGACTAGAGGATCTCCAAGGTCCCTTCCAAATCTGTCATTCTACTATTCTGACTACACTATAATCAGATCTCCAAGACTTATAATCCAAACTTAGTTTCAGTCTTCCTTCTTGTCAGGGATTTATTGTTAAAGAATGAGCTAAGCAAAGATCACTTAGTCACCTGAACTGATGCCAAACTTTTGGACAATGTTTTTTTTTGTAGCTCAGACTCTGTTTCTAGTGACTTTTTAATATCTCATTAGATATTTTAATATCTCATTAGATTAGTACATTGCGCAATATTCTTCAAAACAAGAAGATTGAATAGACTCTTAACACTTACCATTCAATGTTTCTTATCTTTTGGCAGTATATAAATAGACGATCAATCATTTATTTGCTATATAAATATCAGAATGCTATATAATAAATAGGTTAGCATCAGATAGAGGTTTCCTTTGCCTTTCCCAAATTTAAATACCGGTATTCAGAATGACAACAGAACTGTCCTATCACGTGTATACGCTTGCTTGTTAATTAATTAATTAAGATTTCTGAATCAGCCATCTCCCTGTGGGCAGGGACTCTGTACAATAAAATGTCAGATTATAAAAACAGTGTATAAAATTAAAATTAAAATGTTAGAATTAAAATTTGAAAATTAGAAGTTTTTAGAAAAAGGCAAGAATAATTAAACCCTGTTAAAATCAATTGAAAATGTGAAGGGTGGTGCTCCTTAGGGCACCAACCAGCTCCATGCCTGCATGCTCCTTTGGGCTCCACACCCAGAGCCATGTTTTAAATCCTTTTCAGAGGGCCAGGAGATTGGGGGCCTCTCTCACTTCATTGGGGAGAATATTCCACAGGGTAGGGGCAATGGCAGAGAAGTCTCTCTGTCTAGCCCCCACCAGTTAGAATTCTTTAACCACAGCATACCTTCCATACTTGACTGGGTGGAATGGACTGATGAAATGGGATGGGGATCATTCCATAGATAGTCTGGTTCACAACTAACACCTTGAATTAAACACAGAAGCAAACTATTATCCAATACAGATCCAACTATTATCCAATGGAGCAGAGGTATTACATGTGACCTTCTTTGCTCACCCTATGTAGCTTATGTGGCTGCATTCTGCACCAGATGAAGCTTCCAGATACTTTTCAAGGGTAATCCCAGGTAAAGCATGTTGCAATAGTCTAAATGGGCATGGGTGACTGAATGGAAAACCTCAACCATCTTTCTCCAAAAGGGGAGGTTGGACATTGGATGAAAGTTGTCCAGAATGGTAGGGTCCAACAATAGCTTTTTGAGTAGCAGTACACCAATGCCTATTAAAAGGAACTGGAAGCACCATTCCAACAAGGATATATTCACCATCGCTTGGATTCATCCACATGACACCTGCCAGACAGCCTTAAGAGCCATGGTGATGAATTGGTTAGAATGCAGTACTGCAGGCTACTTCTGCTGACTGCCAGCTGCCTGCAGGTTGGCAATTCGAGTCTCACTGGCTCAAGGTTGACTCAGGTTTCCATCCTTCCGAGGTAAAATGAGGACCCAGATTGTTGGGGGCAATATGCTGACTTTGTAAACTGTTTAGAGAAGGCTATAAAGCACTGTGAAGCGGTATATAAGACTAAGTGCTATTGCTATTGCTGTTAATCAGCCAGAAGGGGCATGGATCTAATGCACAGGTGGTGGTGTTTGCATTCTGTAGGATCCTCTCCACTTCTTTAGGTCCAAGAGAATCAAACTGTACCCAGATAACGGGATAAGTCTGCTCCCAGGCATTTCCACAGAATTTACACAATCCATTGTTATCCATTTTAAACCTTTTTTATCCTATGGATTTTAAAAATATGTCTAATATGGTTGGAGTTGGGAAGAATGAGGCTAAACTAATTCCTTGCTAGGCAAGATCCAAGTTCAACATTTAGTTGGCTGGTCAAGCTGAGGAAGGGCCCACCTTATAATGTTAGAACCAGATGTTTCTAATTAGGTAACAAAGAACTGAAATGGTGAGCTTAGCATGTACCGATATCTATGAAATCTATGAAAAAACAAGCTTGCAAGTCAAAAAATTAGCAACAGGGACTAATTCTAAATATAGCTTCTCCCTCTCTCTCAGTCTCTCTCAACAGCTAATTAGTAAAAGTTATAAAAAGGACTTTAGCTTATTTAGAAGAATCATTCAGCCCTCAAAAGACACTTCCATTGGATTAGCTAGCTCGGCTTAGTTAATAAAAGCAATATTATCCTGCTGAGATTGACCTGAAAAAGCAATCACGGAGCGGAAAGGTCAAACTGACTTTAAATTTGAGAGAGAAATTAAGAACAATTTCTCTTCTTTACCAAGGCTTTAATGGCACACTCTGTCTATCTCTATTTCGCTTTCTCTCTCTCCCACATACATATACATACAGACACAGAAGTTATTTATTGATCCAGCTGCTGTAGCACTGACTGTAGGCACATAGCTTCAGAATGATAAATATGGTCTGAACATTTGTAGAGGGTTCTGAATGCAGTGGTTTACATCCACCCTCTTTACCACAAGGGAAAGAAGAATCTGCCCTGACTAATCACAAATTACCTGGAAATTGACTTTTGATCCACTCTGCTTTGCCTAATTTGCTTTAAGAGCAGGTGGGCTTTTGTTCCCTCATCTTCAAAAGAAGAGCAGATCTTCTATCTTAATCTAAACAGAAACTTTCATTTCTGTGCCAAGCTTTTTCCCAGGCATAATTATTGTCCCAGGCCATAAAGAACACATTTCTAGTGCTATTTCGGAGTGGTTTGTGTTGCAATTGCCTGGAAAGTAAACTGAATTTTAAATCTAAAACATGTTTTATTATTTGTGATAACTATTGTACATCTCTAGCATTGTTCCTCATGTTCCTGATTCTCTCATAGGTTACAGTGCCCAAACTCCAAAGAATTGAGGTGGGGTTCTTCTCTTGGTCCCACCAAACTTAATAGCATTTTCTCTAGAAAATTATTTTGCCCCTTTCTGATAGCCTAGTTACAGTTCTTTCTGCAGGTCATTCAATTTATTCAAAATCACTAACCAACTGGAAGATCTCTTGACTGAAGACTATTTTGTCCTAGAACTCCATTCCATATTCCTTCTGTTTTAAGACATTGTACAGTTCTACTGCTGATAGATTTTACTGTATATCATTGTGAGTTTCTCTGAGTATTGCTATAATAATTGAAAGACAACATATGTATGTTCAGAGGTTTTTTTAACAATAAACATGTATTTCCAACACCTCCTGTGCCATGATACTAGAAAAAACCTTTTATTTTCTATATGTTTCTAGCATTTGATACATCAAGATTCCAAATATGAATACAAATTAGCACCCTTGTATTTAAGGAGAATATATTTTCTTAATCTAGTGGATGATCAAATTAGACGTTTCAATGCAATAGGATTTGCAATAAAAACCCCAAATATACCCGTCTTATTGATTTTGAGGAAGTGGCATACATTTTTTCTTGATTAAAAAAAGTACATAAAAAAGTACACAGGTCAAAATGCAGTGGTGGGTTGCCCCCAGTTCGCACCGGTTCTATAGAGCCGGTAGTAAAACTGGCAGGAGGCTCTGCCCACCGACCCTGACATCATCAGAACGCCTCTGTGCATTCACAGAAGAGCGCGCGCACGAGTGAAGCGAGTGTATGCGCGGCCCCATTGCGAACTGGTAGTAAAGGTAAGTAGAACCCACACCTGTCACAATGGATGATAAATAATTTCAAGTTATTGATAAAGATTGTAGATCTTCACCAGTAAGAATATATCTGATGAATTATTTTTATTGGGAATAATTAATCAAAAGATAAAGAAGCAACTCCAACATATCATTTTACATATAGTAACAGCAGCACTAATTGTTTATGCCCAATGTTGGAAACTTGAAAATATACCAGCCAACGAGAGGATTATTCATAAAATATTAGAATTTGCTGAGATGAATAAGCTTACATTAGAAATAAAAGGCAAGGAAGAAACAGAATTTTACGAGGTTTGGGATAAGCGGTATAAGTGGTTAGAACAGAGAATCAAAAATGTATAGAAATAAATGTAGATAACTGTAAGATACATGACACAGTACTGTTAAAAAATGCTTATTGTTATGTAAATTGGAAAAATGGAAAATAAAAATTGAAAAAAAAAGACTATATCTCATGAAACTGGACTTTCCTTTCAAAAGGAAGATGAATATATATTGAGTTGTTTCAATTATTGCATGATATTATTAGTATGATTGTTTATTGAAGGTGAATTTGATTGGGTTACAGTGATTGTTTTGCTGAGAGTGAGTACTATTTAATACAATACCACTTAAGAATGACAAAGGCTTGCACTGTAAGATGCAGTTAGATCTGAAATTTATTAAATATTATTACTCTGCTTTTATAGATAATAAAAATTCCAACCCCAACATTGTGAATTGAAAAGCAATATGGCAGAGTGCATTTTTCTCAATTTTGAGCAGTTGTAGCCTGATCCCATTACTTAGAAATAATGAATCAGAATGGAGTCAGAGTGGAGGAGTCAGAGTGGAGGAGTCAGAGTGGAGGAGAGGGTGCCTTGAGCTATAGCACCTATTTTTTTTAAGGGAGATGTAAAAGTGGAAGTAAATAAGTTCATATTTCAATTAGCATTCTGATGATTTCCTTGGAATCTTCAATACGGAAGCTGGCACTTGGAAGCATTTTCATAAATTGGAAGGCAGCAACTTTAGTATTTCATTTGTATTTAATTAATATAATTAATTTCTCATTGTGGAACATGCTGGTCCACAGCTGGCAAATTTATTGCACTTTTCTCTCTCCCCGTCCCAAGTTTCTCTTCTGAATATGAAAAAAAAAACCTACACCTTTTTGTGCTGGAAATGTATATGCAACCTGGAAATGAATATATGACTTAGGTATCATTAAAAGGCAATTTTTTATTTCTATTTATTTTATTTATTAGATTTATGTGCTTCCCATCTCATCTAGAGACAATTCTATAGGCATGGTTTCTATGAGGAAGAGGGTTGTTCACTTTCTGTTCAATTAATCAGTCAAAGGGATTAATAACTTCTGTTGTGACCTAGGCTTACTGAGTCATTACAAGACACAATTAGTCCCAAATAAACCTATTTTATTGTAACATTTTAGGATTACATTTATTCCCCCCCTCCCCAAAAAAGCTTGGGGCTGCTAGCAGCGACGGCAACGTTGGGTGTGGCGGCTGGGGCAGTGGAAGTAAAATGGCGGCTGCTGGGGCGATGCCGAGGAGAGTGGCATGACCCTGGTGGAACTTCTCGAACTTAGACCTTTTCCAACTGGTCTATTGTCAGCTGTGGAAGGGGGAGTCCTGGCGGACTGACTTGGAGCTGCCTGATTGGTGACCCTCCTGAAGACCTTGGGACTTGGGGGGGGATTAGAAGATCTGTGGAGACTGGAGGGGTTGCTGTGAGATGTTTAAACCTGGGCATGGGCACTGAGGGAGTCACTTTTGTTGCAGCTGTCACCGAAGAAGATCTGCTGTTACCAGCTGCCGTGAGAGGGTGGCTTGGTCACTGCTTTCCCGGGGCAGCGGCCTGAGACTCCTCTCCACTGTCGTGAGAGGACAGTGGAGTCCGGTTGACCCGTGCTGGAATGATGAACTTTCTCTCCTGGACCTTTTAATCAGCACCATTGAATCCTTGGACTCGTTCATCTTCCCCAGACAGACTATAGGATGTATTCACCAGCTGAGCCCTTCGCGCTGCGAGACTCCCCCCTCTCGCAGGCCTGGCCCTCCATGTTATCGAGGGCCTATCTTGATGATGGATTTTGGAATCCTGAGAGATGGCATGCACCGAAGAGGAGGTTGAGGGGTTTTTTATTTAAATTTTTAAAGAAAATTTTAAGGGGACCCGGGAGGAAGGGAGGGGGTTGTAAAAGTGGACCTGGGGGGGTCCAGATAGCTACTGAGCGGGGTGATAGGTTGATTGACTGCAGCAGAGGGGTCGGGAAAGGAAATTTATCCGGGGAGCAGGGGGGCGAAAGGAAGGGCAATGAAATTGAAATAATGAGTGGGAGGGACGGGTGCAGGGGGCCATATTATGTGTTGGGGGTGCGCATATGCTATTTACGAGCAATTGCGCACTCCGGCCCCCAATGTGTGACTCGTGGCCTGGGTTGTGCAGAGTCTCAGGCCCAGGGTCTGCGGCTGATGTTGTGTAATGCCAGGTCGGTTGTTAATAAAGCCCCCCTCATCTATGATCTTATTTTGGAGGGGGTGCGGACCTGGCAGGTATTACGAAGACCTGGCTGGGCCAAGAGGGGGGATCCACCTCGTAGAAATGTGCCCACCAGGTTTCCGTGCATTTCATCAGCCAAGGGCCAAGGGGAGGGGTGGGGGTATGGCGGTGCTTATTAGGGAAAGTCTTTGTCTGAGGGAGACCACTGTTCCTCAGATAGCTGGATGTGAGTCCCTTTTTGTGAAGTGGAGCCGTGGGGTGCAGATGGGTTTGCTGACTACGTACCTGGCTCCCTGCCACGTGGCAGCGACCCTGCCTGAGCTACTCGATGTCATTGCCGGGGTGGCGGTTGATACCCCCAGACTTATTGTCATGGGGGATTTCAACCTTCCATCTGCGTTAGACCAACAAAAAAGCAAAGATGAAAATATCCAAGCTGCATAGTCACTTTTAGAAGAAAGAACTAGTTAGAGAAAGAAATATGAAGTTTCATTTACACATTATAACAAATGCCTGCACTTTCTATGAGAATAATAATAATAATAATAATAATAATAATAATAATAATAATAATAATTTTATTTATATACCGCCCATTCTCCCGAAGGACTCAGGGCGGTGTACAGCCAAAAGTAAAATACAAATATACAAATATACAATATCTAGTTAAAATTAATTAAAATCATTAAATAAGAGCCTTGATAGTACAGTGGTCTAAGCACCTTGTTATTAACACAGCTGCCTGCAATTTACTGCTGGTTCGAATCTCTCCAAGGCTCAAGGTTGACTCAGCCTTTCATCCTTTCTAAGGTAGGTGAAATGAGGACCCAGTTTGTGGGGGCAATAAGCTGACTTTGTATAAATATACAAAAGTATGAAGGCTATTGCTTAATGCATTGTAAGCCGCCCTGAGTCTCCAGAGAAGGGCGGCATATAAATCAAATTAAAAAAAAATAGTTTTGGCCGAATTTTAAAACCCAAAATTAAAACCCAATTTAAAACCAATCAATTTGATAGCCCCGCCTGTCGGAACAGTAGGGTCTTGAGGGCGCAGCAAAAAACCCGGAGATCAGAAATGTTACAAATATCCGGGGGCAATTCATTCCAGAGGGCAGGAGCTCCCATAGAGAAGGCTCTGCTCCTGGGTGTCGCCAGCCGACATAACTTGGCTGATGGCACCCTGAGGAATCCCTCTCTGTGGGAGCGAACTGGTTGGTGGGAGGCTGTTGGTGGCAGAAGGCGGTCCCGTAGATATCCTGGTCCTATGACATGGAGCGCTTTAAAGGTGGTGACCAACACCTTGAATTGCACTCGGAAGACCACTGGGACCCAGTGCAGCTTGCACAGGAGAGGTGTTACATGGGCATAACGAGGTGCGCCCATAACCACCCGCGTGGCCACATTCTGGACCAGTTGGAGCCTCCGAGTGCTCTTCAAGGGGAGCCCCATGTAGAGAGCATTACAATAGTCCAGACGGGAGGTGACGAGGGCGTGAGTGACCGTGCGCAAGGCGTCCCGGTCCAGAAAGGGACGCAACTGGCGAATCAGGCAAACCTGATAAAAGGCCCCCCTGGCTACGGCCGTCATATGCTCTTCTAAAGACAGCCGTGAGTCCAGGAGGACACCCAGATTGCGAGCCCTCTCTGTGGGGGGCAGATTCTTCAATATATATTTCTCTCTCACACAAAATCTCCCAGGATTGCATGGCTCAGTGGGAGTAAAAAAGGAAAGAATGAGAGGCAGAAAGGATCTAAGGGATTCTCAGCAGTCATCTTTCCCTCAAACATTTTAAATGTTTAAACCAGCTGAAGAAATGGTGAACTGAAAACAGCTTTGCTAAAAGTGGAGCAGCTGCCAACTGCAGTGGAATGAAGAGGTGCTAATTAGACCGACTCTTTGTAATTCCTCTTCAGACATAGAGAGGATGGGAGAACATCCACAAGCGCTCTGGAAGAAAGATGAAGAGACTGCAAGACAGTGACCTCTGGTGGGTTTAGCATTTAGGAGACGACGGGATAGCCCTCTTGCTCAAACCAAGGCCAGCACTTTTAAAAAGAGTTTGCATACTTCCTTTTCTCATCATTTTCATAAATTGCTTGCTAACTTCTTTTTAATTATTGGATCCAAACCTTTGGATTGACAAGTCTGAAAATACCAAGTGATCTTCCTTCAATTTTTTGTATAAGAAATTTTAAATAGAAGTTGAAGGACTTTTTTTTTTTGAATAAATGGTAAAAAGTGATTAGAACATTTTAAAGAATTTGTAAAGTTACAAATAGTCTGAATAGTAGAGAGTAAAATTTTGGAATTAATTATTAGAATTAATTATTAATTATTAGAATACTTCCTGTGAGAAAATGCTTTTGTTTTGAATTCTTAAAAAAATGATCAGATGAAACTTTGAAGGTTGGACAGCAAAGGGAACTACAAGGAACTAAAGATTACAATTAAAGGACAAGAATACTTATATTTGACTTGCTAATACAGAATGAAGCAAAATATTTTAATATTGGAGATATTGAAGGATACTTTAAACAATAGACCCAGAAGTTAATTTTAGGAGTGTCTATCTCTGTTAATACACTGTGTTTAAAAGATGTTATGAAAAAGAATACATTTTACTTGACAATATTGAGATTGATGTGAAAGTGGCTTGAAAAATTACATGCTTCAGAATGATATGGAAAAAGGTTCTATACTAGAAATGCAAAATAAACCTGCTGACATTGTAATAATTAAAAGGGATATACAAAGTGAATGATCAGTATAACTTTCAAGGATTTACAAAAGTGGGTTGTTAAACTTTGAACAATTTTGTGAGAAGAGACAAAGGGAAAAAATTAAAATATATCAAGTCTAGGGCATTATTTAAATAGATTATATATCAAATTTGTTAAAAGTAAATGGAAAGAATATAAAGTTGATTTATTTGCTCAATATTAAAAGAGGCATTAGACTTTTGCTGATAAGGAATGAATGAAAAGGCTTTTGGATTTTCATATAGTTAAGAGTGAGATATGGGAAAAACAGGGCATTTGTTGTATTTTAAAAGAAGGTGATAAATTATTAAATTGTTTATTACTTTTGTGGTGGGGAAGTCATTTTTTTACCAAGTTTTTCTTTTTCTTTTTTTCAATTTATCTGTGTTTTTCTTTTCTGCACTTTCTATTTGTTCTTAATCTTATTTTTTAGTATGTACTAGTTTTTATCTTTGCAATTTTAATTTTAAATAAATTATTATTGAAAATGTTCAAACAGGTGAAAATTTTTAAACCACCTCAAGAACTCATATAAATGCGTTCCCTTTTCTTATGGACTTTACAGAGTCACTATGTCTGATGACCAACTGGGCTGTTATAAATATATGATAGATAAATAAATAAGAACATTTTCCCAAGCATTTCTCCTGTTTTAATTCTGCCAGCATGTGATATCAAAGTAATCTGAGCATGTGAGGTAAACTACGATGTTCCTGCCAGAGATATGTCCTTTTGGTCCACTAACAAATTACAGGTGCATGTCTGAAATCATTAGAATGAAAGCCAGCTACCTTCTGTAATTAAAAATTAGTTTGTCACTGCTTCCGTTTTATGCATGTAGGATATGTTTTTACTTGTTCTCACATAACTGTTTTTTAATTGGATGTGACTCGGTTTTTTAACGCAATGTTATGCCATGACCTCTGAAATATTGCTACCACTGGCACAAGGATACTGTGGCAGATGAGAAAACTACAGGTGGCATCAGTATAGTTCTTTTCATATATTATGAAAAACAAAGACAAAATGTTAGAAATTGTAGGAGTATATCAGAGTATATAGAAGGCTTAACTTCACAAGGATGATTAGGTTATGGTACCTCTAAATCAGGGATCCCAAATCTGTGGGCCATGGCCCACTAGGGGGTTGTGAGGGATTTGCAACTGAGCTGTGGTAATGGCTGGTGTTCTGCCCCAGCTATAGAACCCAAGAAATGTAGCACACACAAAACTCCAAACAACTCCGTTTACTACAAACACAGTCTTTTTCAAATGCAGGCTATTACTAAAAATGTTCTTAGCAGCCTGCCAGAAATTCCAAAATTAGATAAAGGCTTACAATAGTTCGCAATTAGCCCAGAAACCAGGTTTGCAAGGAAAATTCACTCTCAAATGCTCAACAAACGACAGGACGAGCACACGTTGTTTCCTGCAACATTTGCCAGCTGTGTGCAAACTTAAATAGGCTAAGGGAGTGGCCAATTAGCCCCAAGCCTTACTCTCGAGGAGACCTCCTCCTGAGTAACCACTCCTGCCTTTTGGCAGCTCTGCGTGCCCATGCATTGAGAAGAGGCTCCTCCACTTCACTCTCTTCACTTGAAGGAGCCTCTGGAGGATCTGAAAGCCCTGGCTGAATCCCTGCCTCTGGCACCACATCTTCTTCAGCCTCCTTGCTGTCCAACTCGAGCCCCGGCTGTACAGGCTGATGGCGCGACAACACACCTACCTCCTTGTTGTCAAGATCAGCCACAATCTGCGCAGGCTGCTGGTGAGCCACAACAGCTGGCGAGTGCATGTGTGCGCATGCGTATCATCACTTGTGTGATTAGCGAGCGAGCACATGTGCACACACTACATTTGCAGCTTGCACAACCCATCCCCTCCCCACCTGCCAGTCTGCAAAGCTGAAAACTTTGGGGAACTCTGCTCTAAATGGATCAAAATATGTTGAAACTTTGCAATAAATTCAACTTCTAATAGAAAATACTTATATAAATTGCATGAAAATATATTCCTGCATGAGATTCATTAAGTAAATAATGATTGGTTTTCTTTGAGGACTGACAAAATGGGTCTTTTGGGACATAAATTGTCAATTTATCTGATCTCATAAATGGTAAAATCAATGTTCATAATCAATGCACATATAATTTGATGTACATATATTAGCATGAGTCAGTAGCCTTTCCATATACCATCCTCACAGCTATCATTGAAGTGATATAAATCATGTCTGCATTATTGTTATTTCAGCACAATTACATTTGGAAATTATTCCAAATCACAAGAAATGACCAGAAATCCAATAAATCTTTGTTCCTCTCTTCAAAGAATAAGCCCACACAAAGACACTCATTTTACCTATTCGTTCATTTACTTCAGGATATCTTTTTTTTTAAAAAAAAAATATGTCCATCTGTTCATTTAAGCCTTTTACTTCAGAATTAGATTTGTTTCTAGAATTGGGCTATAATTCCATTAATTCCATTCCATTAATTAATTGCAAAATCCCCTTTGACAATTTATTTAAATTATAGATAATTGTCTCAAGCTGGCAGATAAAAAAATTGCCATTACATTTTGCCAAAAATGAAAATTGAAACAGAATAGAAATAGAAACTTCTTGTCAAGACAAAATTTTCAAAGGCAGTTCATGGAAGTTGATTTTTAGTAATAGCGTGAAAGTTTTTCTTTCTTTTTTCTTTTCTGCCAGATATTGATAAAATAGGTTTGAATAGAGAAGGCATTGATACCTCTTTTGACAAGATGGATTATATTTTAGTAGGAAATGCATTTACTAGGAAATGCTGATAGCTTTTCTGTAGACTAGTAATATATCATATTACTTCCTCGTTTTAGTAGTTAAGGAATTTTCTGCACCATTACATTATTTGTATAAGTAAAAAAAAACCTGAAAAAAAATCTGCACTTGGATTCAATGCTCCACTGTGGTGGTAAAATAAAAGATGGTTTTGATGTTAACTGTCCCCAATGGGATAGAAATCTAACAAATAAATAAGTAAATAATTCCTGCAGGATCTCATCAAAGACGGATGAGTGGGCAGTGGCACAAATATCCTGCATCCCACTACACTTCCTTTACAACATGCCGCTACTTGTGCCTTGTACTTTAATGTTACTTTCCTTTTGTGCTGGCATTTGCCACTGAAACCACTAAGTAGGATTCCAGACAGAGACATCATTCAACACAGATTTTCAAAGAAGTTTCTTTGAAGAAAAAGAGGGTATTTCATGAGTTAATAAAAGAAATTTAAATAGTCACTAGCTACACAGTTATATTAAGACATATCCAATGATTCTTAAGAAATGCATAAAGTACTTATTTGATCATAGCTATACACCAGTGAATTATTATTATTTTTTTTAAAAAATAATGTAGTTCTCACTCTATATTATCTTGGAAAGCAATTGCACTCTCTCCCAGGGTACATAAAGGAATGTATTATGAAGTACAGTTTTAAACTTAGAAATTCATTTTAATCAGACTTTTTGCTGAACTTTGCTTTTTTTAAAAAAACCTTATTCTATTTCGCTATGAAACTAAAATAAAACAAATATTCTTTGCCTTTTCATGGTTTTTCTGAGTTGGAATTATAAATGGCCATAACATAGGGATTTTATATTATTTGCATTCATGCATCAGCTTTCAGCAGTTCAGGTGAAACCCCAGGGCTACATTAAAACAGAGAATTGTGTTTGAAATGCAGGTTTTGTATGTCCAGCTCATAGTTTTCTTTATAGTTTAATGTAGTCTGCAGTCTGACAGGAGAAAAAAAAATTCAGCAACTGCTATATCCTCAGAGAATGCAGCCAGAAAAAGGATAATGGTAATTCTAGCTAAAATGTAAATGTCAAAATAGATTGTGGGTATCAAAACCCAAGATAATAAATAATATATTGTCTTCTTTTGTCATGAAAGGCAAATAGCATGTTCAAGGCAAATAGCATGTATGTATGTATGTATGTATGTATGTATGTATGTATGTATGTATCGCTGCATATTATCTGTCTGTCTTTACCCTGACAGAATTCTGGTGCTAAAGCAATATATCTTTCATTGTTATATGAATAGGATTCTCTAATCTGATGCTTTCCAAATATATTGAATTTCAACCTCATTAATGTTTAATTAATTAATTAATTGATTGATAATAAAGAACAGAGTTCTCTTATCTTTATTATATTCCCTCCCCCCTTATTGTAGCACATATACTAATGAGAGGAGAATCCCTGCATAAAAAAGGTACTGCTAGGAACAGTGGCGGATTAAGGCTCTTGGTGCCCACAAATCTTGGTGCCCACTCGTTTGTACATACTGTACAAAAGAAACCAAGCTTAAGCTATATAAAAGTTCTACAAAAATGCAATACAACATCCATTTTAATATTTCACAAGTTTAATGTATCGAAGTTCCAATTGTCTTGACTTGAAAGACAAAACTTCATTTTTTTTTCCTTTCTCAACTTTGTGGTGCCCCCTTTGGGCCTGGTGCCCTATGTGCTTAGTCTGCTTAATGGTTAATGCACCATTGACTAGGACTACTTTCATTTTTGAACTCACAAAAATTTAGAACAACCAATATGTCTCTTACCATATTAATTATTATTATTATTATTTATTGAACTTCTATACCGCCCTTCTCCCAAAGGACTCAGGGCAGTGTACAGCCATATTAAAACACATATAAACCAAAAAATTTAAGAACAATTTAAAAACAAATATATAAAATTTGTCCCACAAAATTTAAAAACTAACAAACATCCAATTTAAAAATCCCTATTAGGCCAGCCCGGCTTGTTGGAATAAAAGAGTCTCCAGGCCGCGGCAAAAGGTACATAGGTCGGGAATCATACGGACCTCTAAGGGCAGATCATTCCAGCAGGCTGGTGCCCCCACAGAGAAGGCTCTCACCCTGGATATCGCCAGTCAACATTGTTTGGCCGATGGCACCCTGAGGAGCCTCCCCTGTGGGAGTGTATTGGCCGGTGGGAGGCTATTGGTGGCAGAAGGTGATCTCGTATATACTCCGATCCTAAACCATGGAGCGCTTTAAAGGTGGTAACCAACACCTTGAATCACACCCGGAAAACCACCGGGAGCCAGTGCAGTTCGCGCAGGAGAGGTGTTACATAGGTGCGCCATGTCACCTCCATAATCACCCGCGTGGCCACATTCTGGACCAGTTAGAGCCTCCGAGTGCTCTTCAAGGGGAGTCCATGTAGACGGACCATGACGAAGGCATGAGTGACTGTGCGCAGGGCATCCCAGTCCAGAAAGGGACGCAACTGGCGTATCAGGCGAACCTGATAAAAAGCTCCCCCGGCCACAATCATCATATGCTCTTCGAAAGATAGCCATGTATCCAGGAGAACACCCAAGTTGCGAGCCCTCTCTGAGGGGGCCAAGATCTCGCCCCCAATAGTCAGCGATGGAACCATATTATACTATGATTAATGTTATAAAAGGAAGACAGTTTGCTGAAGTGATTAATGCCACAAGGTAGAACCCAGAGTCTATAAGTTCTAGCCCTGCCTTGGGCACACAGCCAGTTTGGTGATCTTGGCCAATCATTTTATTTCAGGCCAAAGAAGGAGGCAATGGTGAACCATTTCTGAAAAATGTGCCAAGAAAACTGCAGGGATTTATCCAGGCAGTCACCAAGAATTGGACACGATTGAATGGAAGAAAAATAATTATGAGAATTTCTGCTGCAGTAGAATGAATAAATGAATGGATAAATATATAAATTCAAGAAGGGAGGGAGGGAGGGAGGAAGGAAGGGTGGGAGGAAGGGAGGAGAGAAGGAAGGAAGGAAGAAGGGAGGGAGGGAGAAGGGAAGGAAGGAAGGAGGAGGGAAGGAAGGAGGGAGGGAGGGAAGGAGGGAGGGAGGGAGGGAGGGAAGGAGGGAGGGAGGGAGGGAGGAAGGAAGGGTGGGAGGGAGGGAGGAAGGAGAGAAGGAAGGAAGGAAGGAGGAAGGAAGGAAGGAAGGAAGGAAGGAAGGAAGGAAGGAAGGAAGGAAGGAAGGAAGGAAGGCTGTTTTCTGGCTACTTTTCTTCTTCTGCAGGTAATGTTGACTTTGGAACAGAGGAAGTTTTCATCTGTTAAATTATATCATTGGGCAGTTTAATCTGGCATCTCTGACATTAATTGGCTGACGTTCTCCAGATTTAAGCTAGATTTCTTTCAATTTAGCAAGAAAGCTGGGGAACACAATTTGAAAATTTCAACATCATGAATGTTTTTAAATGTGTGAATCTATTCTTTCTGTATTCACTTTCACCCATTTTATATCCTCAGCTGAAATACACATCCCAAATATGACTCAGTATAACTCCGGACTAGATAAAGAAGTCAAATGGGCAACCTGGAAGAACACAAAATGAAATTACTTCCATATTGGGCCAGAAAATTGCACTAATATATCTATGTAAGTCATTAGGAGTTAAGCTTTAATTGAAAGAGATTTTAGATAAAGATGAAACACTTCTACTTTGTGCTAATACATTTCTAAGATTAAGGAAATGAAAGGAAATAGTTTATAAGTGCTTTAGAATGTAGAAAGTTATGAGGAACAAGGGAATGGGTGAAGAGAAGAAAGCAATTGCTTTGCAAGGTCATTTAAATGGAATTACTGATGCAAAAGTAAGCATGAATTCAGCAGCTTATGATTTTCAGTTCTGAATTTACTGAGATGCAAAAGTTGAACTTTAATGAAAAATTGAGCAAAATAATGAAAAAAGAAACCTAAATCAAGCATTAAACATTTTATATAAATGACAAAGGAGCACATTGGAAAAGTTAATGGATATTGTTTAATGCATGTTACAGCATGTAGAAAAAAAGGTATTGTATTTTTTTTCTTGCTATGTGAATAAAAATAAAACATCAAATCAGGTCTAGAAATTAGTGATTAGCCAAGTAATTTCCCTTTTTAATTTAAATTCAGGAAGACACCACCGAGACATTGATCTTATTCCATTGAGTTCATTTCCAGAAAAGTAGTCTTGAATGTGGCAAATGTTGCACATATAAACAGCTACCAGTAAAAAAGGATATTTAAATAGAAGAAAATCCAGATATATCAGCTCAGTATATATATACATACACATAAAACACAAACACAATAAGTGTGGGTCTAGATTTGCTATCCACCATATCTAAAGCCATTATAATAAGTTCATCACGAGGCTGACTTTAATTTATCAAATGTCCATCAACACTTTATGTTGGACAAATGGCCCTCTGTTTAAGCAAAGAAGACTAAATGGTCACAGCATAACCTAGAAGATGTAAGGACACTAAAACATGAATATATTTTTTTTAAATTTGATTTATATACCGCCCTTCTCCGAAGACTCAGGGTGGCTTACAATGTGCTCAGCAATAGCCTTCATCCTTTTGTATATTTATACAAAGTCAGCTTATTGCCCCCACAAACTGGGTCCTCATTTCACCTACCTTAGAAAGGATGGAAGGCTGAGTCAACCTTGAGCCTTGGCGAGATTCGAACCCTGCAGTAATTGCAGGCAGCTGGTCTTAATAACCAGCTTAATAACAGGGTGCCTTAAACCCCTGTACTACCAAGGCTCTTATCTCTATTATCTCAATATCTTGAGAGTCTACTTTGATTTTGGTAAGGACAACCTAACAGTTTGAAAGCACATAAAAAAATGCAAGAAGAAAAATAGGGACCACTTTGGTGGGAAGGTAACAGCGCTTTGTGAGCCTTCAGCATTTAGTCATGCCGGCTACATGGCCATGGAGATGTCTTCAGACAGCCCTGGCTTTTCGGTTTAGAAACAGCGATGAGCAACCCCCCTAGAGCCTGAAAGGACTAGCATTACTAGCAACAACATTACAGGTTGGCCCTTGGTTGATGGTCACTTATTCAGTGATTGTTTCAACCTGTGATGGCAGGGAATGAGTGATATTTCTAACCAGTTCTCAGAGTTCTTGATTTCCTGCCAGCTTCTCATAACCAAAGTCAATGGAGAAACCAGGAGGAAATTAGAAGTTGTATTCATGGGAAATCTTTGCTTAGTGATCCATGGTGATTTGCTTAACAATGGTAACTGGAGACTACCAGAATTGCCATGGCATTGTCATGTGATGTTGTGTTTTATGACCATATTGCTTAGCAATGGAAATTCTAGTCCAATTACACAACAGTTCTCTAATGACACAAAGTTATACAAAAAGGTACATAGAGAATTCTCCCAGATGAATAACTCATATATTTACTATATAATATATTTTGATTCAGAGATTTATCTTTTGATGTAATTGATACTTTTAAGGGACATACTAGCAATTTATATTATATAGTTAAGTAAGATTTGTCATTGTGATTACTAAACTGAGCTGCTTGTATTAATATTTTTCATTTGGATTGCTTGTTAAATCAGATAGAAAAATTTAATGGAATATGAAATAAATATTGTGGTCTAGAATGTTGTTATTCAATGCCAGATAGCCAATCATAACTTTTTCTTATTGTTCCACATCATTACTTCTACCTCTTTAACAATATATAATTAAAAATTACCCTGTATGAAATTTTCTTTCCCTTTATTTTCTTTCTTAATTCTGTTTATATTTTTATATTCTTGATATGTCCTTGAATGCCCCCCCTTATCTTTAGACTTTTGATATCAAGTTTACTTTTGCCTTTCATATATCTGTCTGCTGATAACCTATGCACACACTTATAAATATGAAATGAAATGAAATCTGCTTTGATTTGAGGTACTTGAGACAGTTGTATAAAGGCGGGCAATTTTTACAATTATGAGAAGGACTTTGTCTCTTGTTCCTCTGATTCTTGTTGTCCAGTTTAAGAGTCCAGAATTGTGAGATATGTGTGATGAATCAGAAAAGTTCCTATTTTTGATGAACAATTTTTGATTTCATAAGTTCATTACTAATAGTAGATTTCAGTTTTAAGTACAGTGTAAAGCAGGTTTGGGGCATTAACTTAGCAAATATGTGAGTTGAATATACAGCATTGAGCAGAATATTCTAGAAAATGTAGGACACAAATGTCCTATTTGCAAAGGAGATTTACAAAAAATATTATATAAAACCCATACAACTTATCTGTATGCAAGAGATGTAGGTAGCACATGAGGGATAATACTTGACTCACTTCCAACTTGGTAAATCATATTGATTCATTGGAATAATTTCACTTAAGAGGATCTCTTAGGAAACATGTGACATTCTGGAAAGAGGGCTAAATCATTCTAAATGATTCAGTTGAGTACAGGATTCTGGATTTATCCAAATCATTAATATAAAATTGATTTGTTTAATATATCTCAAAAGAAGTTTCTTTTTATCTCAGGGTGAAGCAATACCTAATTTTTTTTAAAAAGGAAGACTTAAGTGTGTGTGTGTTTTATGAAGAAAGCTACAAAACTCCAGGTAATTGGCAAAAGAATTTGCAGTCCATAGATGAAAAAGATATTCTTCCTTGCCTCATCTCAACTGTTATTAGACGTTCTGCAATAATGTCTTGCATTATTGCAAGTCATGGTCTGACCACTCGCTCCTTCGACTGGACTTTCTAACTGCTGCACCCCGCCGCAGGGAGGCGGAACCGACCAGATGGTTCCGCCCCAGGCGCCTGATGGACCCTGATAGGTTCCAGATGGAGCTTGGGCCATTTCCTGAGACTCTGGCTCATGACTCGGCTGAAGACCTGGTGGCCGCCTGGAATAGTGCGGCTGCCGGGGCCTTGGACCGTGTCGTGCCTTTGCGGCCTCTGACCCGGCACCGAACTCACCTAGCTCCTTGGTTCTCCGAGGAGCTTAGGGAGATGAAGCGCCGGAAAAGACGCCTGGAGAGTAGTTGGAGGACCAGCCGCTCCGAATCCGACCGAACACTGGTGAGGTCTCATATTAAGACCTACCTAGTGGCGATAAAAGCGGCGAAATCTAGCTATTTTGCTGCTCTTATCGCGTCATCAGATAATCGCCCGGCCACCCTATTTAGGGTGACCCGCTCCCTCCTCCATCTGGAAGTGCGGGATGACCCCTTGCAGGGCCGAGCTGAGGACTTTGTGCAGTATCTGTATGACAAAATCGCTCAGATTCGGGAAGGGCTGGCCTCTGACTGGGTATGTCCGGACGGGATGACTGAAGCAGGTCTTGAGAGTGTTATCTGGGGGGAGTTCGATCCTGTGGCTCCCGAGGACATGGACAGGGTCCTGGGACGGCTGAACGCAACCACATGTTTATTGGACCCGTGCCCCTCCTGGTTGGTACTGGCTTCCTGGGAGGTGACACGAGGCTGGCTCCAGAAGATTGTTAACGCTTCTTTGAGTGAGGGGGTCCTGCCGGCCGCTTTGAAAGAAGCGGTTGTGAGGCCCCTCCTCAAGAAGCCCTCTCTGGATCCGGCTGTTTTGGCTAACTATCGTCCAGTCTCCAACCTTCGCTTTGTTGCGAAGGTTGTTGAGAGTGTGGTGGCGCAACAGCTTCCCCGGTACCTGGATGAAGCTGTCTATCTAGACCCGCTCCAGTCCGGCTTCCGGCCTGGGCACAGCACGGAAACGGCATTGGTCGCGTTGGTGGATGATCTCTGGAGGGCTCGGGATAGGGGTTGCTCCTCTATCCTGGTCCTGTTAGACCTCTCAGCGGCTTTTGATACCATCGACCATGGTATCATGTTGCACCGGTTGGCGGGGTTGGGGGTGGGGGGCACTGTTCTGCGGTGGTTCTCCTCCTACCTCTCTGACCGGTCGCAATCTGTGTTGACAGGGGGGCAGCGGTCGACCCCGAGGCACCTTGCTTGTGGGGTGCCACAAGGGTCGGTCCTCTCGCCCCTTCTGTTCAACATTTATGTAAAGCCGCTGGGTGAGATCATCCGTGGCTTCGGGGTGGAGTTCCATCAGTACGCTGATGACACCCAGCTGTACATCTCCACCCCAGGCCACCCCAACGATGCCCTTGAAGTGATGTCCCAGTGCCTGGAGGCCGTGCGGGCCTGGATGGGGAGAAACAGGCTCCGACTAAACCCCTCCAAGACCGAGTGGCTGTGGCTTCCGGCGTCCCGATATAGCCAGCTGACGCCATCGCTGGCTATTGGGGGCGAATCACTCACCCCCGCGGAGAGGGCTCGTAACTTGGGCGTCCTCCTGGATGCACGGCTGTCTTTGGAAGATCATTTGACGGCCGTGGCCAGGGGGGCTTTTTATCAGGTCCGCCTGATACGCCAGTTGCGCCCCTTTCTAGATCGGGACTCCTACGCACGGTCACTCAGGCACTCATCACTTCCCGCCTGGACTACTGCAACGCTCTCTAGATGGGGCTCCCCCTGGGGTGCACCCGGAGACTCCAGCTGGTCCAGAATGTGGCCGCGCGGGGGATTATGGGGGCGACGAGGCGCTCCCACGTAACACCTCTCCTGCGCGAGCTGCACTGGCTCCCGGTGGTCTTCCGGGTGCGCTTCAAGGTGTTGGTGACCACCTTTAAAGCGCTCCATGGCTTAGGGCCGGGGTACTTACGAGACCGCCTTCTGCCACCAATAGCCTCCCACCGGCCAGTACGCTCGCACAGAGCGGGCCTCCTCAGGGTGCCGTCCGCCAGACAATGTCGGCTGACGACCCCCAGGGGGAGAGCCTTCTCTGTGGCGGCGCCCACCCTCTGGAACAACCTCCCCCCAGAGATACGTACAATAACAGACCTCCGGATTTTTCGTCGGGCCCTGAAAACCCATTTATTTCAATTAGCGGGGCTGGCTTGAGTTAATTTTAAATTGATTTTAAATTGGGTTATTTTAATTTACGGCCAAAAATATTTAATTATTTTAAATTGTTTTTAAATTTTGTATGTATTGTTTTTTATTCTGGCTGTTCACCGCCCTGAGTCCTATTTTGGAGAAGGGCGGTATAGAAATTTAAATAATAAATAATAAATAAATTCATATACAGAAGTACAATAAATCCATTTTAAATTTTCTCTCAGTTGCAGCTTTAATCTGAGCCCATCTTCACAGCGGTTTACAAAAGAAAAGTTGACATGAAAATACACCTTCATGTACTTTTTGCCACAAATATACATTTATGTGCTCTTTTTCCAATATGTATTTGGTTTTTATATTCATATTTTTGTGTAGATTGTTCCTTAGCATAACGGGGGGGTTTTGCATGCAGGGAAGAAAATTACAAATTGTCTTGATATTTTTTAAACGTGCAGCCTTTCATCATATACATATTCAGAATCATCTTTTTAACTATGAAGGATATGAATTTGGTCAATTTGTATACAAAAATTATGTAGGATGATCCCCCCCCTCCTATATCTAATTCTAAATGTGGACTTTATCATAAAGCTTTTGGGAATTTGGATCAATTTGTTCATTTGAATAAAAATAGAAGCAATTTAATCACATTGTCTAATACTTGGAAGTTGCTGCTGATATTCCCAGACAGATGCAAAGGTAGACAAATAAGTAGATAGAGATATGGTAGATATTTATTCTGTTACTGTTTAATGATGAGAGATTCACTGCAGGCAAATAAATATTTACAATCCCAGTAAATTTTTACTTATTCATGAATATGAATGTGTTTGTTACTACATTGCTTTCAGCATTATTGAGATGTTCAAAATAGTAGAAACTTATGGGTATATATGTATTACAACTAAGGTAAAAATTTATATTTTCATGGCTTATGGACAATTCTTTGTTCAAGATCCGTGGTACTCCCTTTTTACCCAGCTACAATTCCCATTGGTTTCTGGAAATTGAATTTAAATCTGAATTAGAAAAGCAATAACTCTTTTCTGAGCTGCAATTTGATAGCATCTTTACACCTTATTTTAATTCCTATTTTAGATACTTTCAGATAGGGCAGTTTTGTGCTATTCATTCATCTACATCAGCTTGGCTATCTCAGGAATTCTGGGAATTTAAGTCCACAGGTTGTAAAAGGGCCACAGTTGCCCACCCCTGATCTACATAGCATTCAAAATACACAGACAGTCTTCACTTACAACAGTTCATTTAGTGACTGTTCGAAGTTACAACTTTAAACTGAAAAAAATGACTTATGACAGTTTTTTACACTTAAGATCACTGCAGCATCCCCATGATTACAATTTACATTTGAATGCTTGGCAACTAACTCACATTTATGACAGTTGCAGTGTTCCCGGGTCATGTGATCCCCTTTTACAACCTTCTGACAAGCAAAGTCAATAGGGAAGCCAGATTCACTTAACAGCCGTGTGGCTAATTTAACAACTGCAGTGATCACTTAACAAACATAACAAGAAAAGTCATAAAATGGAGCAAAACTCACTTAACAAATTTCTCACTGAACAACATAAATTTTGGGTTGAGTTGTGGTTATAAGTTTTTTTTGCCAATTGTTAACACTTTATTTCTGAATTATTTTTAACTTAAAATAAATTTATGCCATCAGAAAGTTTTGTAGGTAAGTGATTTGTTTTAGATAAATGATGTCTTTTAGATAAGTGATGTGATTTATTTTTATGGAAATATTTTGTTTCACATTTATGGTCTCAGTATAATTCATGCAGAAGATGATCATTTGTCTAACAAGTCACTCTCTGATTTGTTCACACAGCTGCAGTCTGTGATTGTGACTGCTGTTTTAAAGATTATTGTTCTTTCTGACTTGCCAGTATTTATCTTGTTACTGAATTCCTAGTTTCACAGGATCTGCTAAATTGTAGCCTCTCACAATAAGCTAATGATCTGTTTCAAACTTACTTCTTCAGATGACTAATTAATTCTGTCCCACAAGTGGTTTAAAAAAAATTTCTTCCAGACTACGAAACTTATAAAATTCTGAAATAAAAATTACATCTTAGGGTCAAATTATTATGAATCTCCCCTTTTTTCCTCTTTTCATCTGGAATCTGCTTCTCCTGGAATTACATACTTTGGGCTTAATGCATAGCATGATTCTTTTTTTTTGTCTCTAATTATATACAAGCAGAGGAAGATTTATTTCTTTGATATCCAGCATACTTGACTTAAAACAACATCCATAGCTGATTTTGAGAGGGGCTAACCAGCTCTTGTTACAAAATTCTACTACTCTACCGCCTGATTCCCCTTATATTTTACTCGTCTCCTGTCCAGCATAGCTACCAAGGCCAATTTCATCTATTATGTTATAATGGTGCATTTCACCACACAATTCACCATCTACCAAGCAATGGATGGAGACATGCCAAGTCATTTTTATTTTGCAAGGCTTTGACAGTGATTGCTGAAAGCCGACTGTAGTTTTACACCATGGAAGTTTCTCACATGAAAGTGAGAAACATGAAAACTCTAAGATCATCTAAAACAAGCCTTAGTGTCAGAATAACTGTCAAAATCCCTAACAATTTTTTTTTTAAAAAAACCACATCTTGTGAGTGAGCTAAATCCTGAGAAAAGGGGATGGATTATTTCCTTCAGTGATATCTCACATTAGCTTTAGGGATATACCAGAGTGCTAACTCGGTATAGTTAGTCCCAGGCCTAAAGAGAACCTGGGAAAGGTACTTTTGTAGTCGCCTTTCTCTGACCTCATCTCTTTCCTATTTTGATTTTGTATAATTAATGATAATTCTTTTTCATTTTCATTCTACACAGCAATGACACTTCTTGTATTTTTAAATTTCTTTGTCATCATTTGTTACCACTAGCCAATCTGCATCATAACAGTACTGAAATTCTGGTCACTTAGTCAAATTTGCAGATGTCACAACACAAGTAATTTTAAATAGAAGAATTTTACATGGAATAAAGTACAGATCCCTTAGCTAACGATATACTATTTTGGGGAGTAGCCTATGAAAATATCTGAGCAGGTATCAATGCATACCCACGTTTTAAATTGGTGGCATGCTCTCAATGGCAGCATCAGATTAACTTCAGAAGTTTCTAACAACACAACTCTTCTGCTTAAATAGTTGTATGGTGAACCTTATTTCTCCTTCATTAAGTTGATTGGCTCCACATGAATGTTATATGGTAGTAGTTACTGCTACACAAGAGACAGTAGGTTTTGACAACAGAAATATTCTGCTAGATCTGTCAGATTTTAAAATTTACCAGGATAGAATAAAGTAAGAATTGTGAATTATTGAAACAAGGAATATAAAGAGAGACTTGCTAAATCTGATAACATGCTCATTTATTCCAATTTTCTGCAGGTTAATCAGATGCTAATAAAAAGCTCATATACTGTAACAACCTGGTTGCATTTGTTCCTCAAGTAAAGTATTCATGAAGAAATATTCATGGAGTATCAAGTGTTCATGGACAGATTTATATAGACTTTATTAATGGGATAATATATAACCTATTATTTCAATCCACTTTTATTTCAAGGGTTATTTAGAGAAAACAAATTATTTTGTTAACAACTGGTTTTATCATGTCTGTTTCTAATATCTAAAAACTTGTATAATGATTCTTGGCTACTGCTAATCCAACAAATGTTCATATGATTGTGAAAAATCAGGTATTACTAAGATTATTTTAAAGAATATTATAGGCAAATTATGTCTGCCCATTCAAATTTGTTCATGTTCTTATTTTAAAAATTATTTATTAGAAAAATTATTTCTGATTGATATACATTTTGTTTCTACAAAGCCTTGGACCCTAATGTTTATTAGGGATTCTTGGATTCTTGGATTTTATATTTTTTGTTATACTTTAAAGGGAACAATTAATAAATTTACGATGTAATGGATATTACAATTTAACTAAAATTGATTCTATGAAAACAGAATTTCTTCTTGAAAAATGATTATGTTCTATTTTTAAAATACCAAGAGTTATAATTAATCATGAACTCATTTTAGAAGATCCCATTTGATCAATTATATTCATAAATTTAAAGTTTTTTCTAAAAAAATCAGAGAACTAAAAATCTTATTATATAAATCAGTGTATAAGAGTCATTAAAATTACTAGTACAATTAAAGTTTGTTAACCACTAATATACTGCAAATGTATCAGGTAACTTTATAATTAATGCAAGTGAATTAACCTTAAAGCACCAAATCATTATGTGCTATTAATTTTAATAAAATTCTTTCAAAATATAAATTAAGGACTAATGCTTGTTTTTTTAATGTGCCAATATTTTATTTCACAATTTTAATAAAATATTTTATTATCCAGAATAAAATGGACATATTATTGCAACTTTAAGTTAAAGATACCCTGCCCCTTCTGAACATAAAGAAAACAAATTTTCCCTTTCCAGCCTTTCAAGACCTCATCCAGGTCTGATGTCCAAAAAAGCAAAAAGGGAAATGATCTTGTAGTTTGTCTTAGGCAGATCAAAGGAGGCTTCATATCAAAAGCTTTTCTGGTTCTAAGATGTGCTTCCAAATTATTGGCAACAGAAATAGATTTGGAGCCATATAATTATAATGTTCCTTTGGTTGAGGCAAAGAAGCAACTAAGTCTCACAATCTCATTTTTTAAAACTGTGTGTACTGACAGAATCTCTTCTAGGATAGCTAGCAATGGAAGAGGCTGCTGAATGTTGGAAGAAGCTGTGATAAGCATAGGAAATCAAAGTAATGAGCTGATTAGTTTTAATCCATTTTTTGGGCTAATCTAAATTACACAAGTAATTTACAGGGAATTATTTTATAATTCTGTTAATAACCCAAAACTACAATTCTATACCTTCATGTACCCAACTACAAGCCTTTATGAATTCAGTGATCTTACATTAGAAAAGACTTGTGTAGGAGTGCAATGTACATTTGTGATGTCACTGAATTACTGGAAATTATCTAATCAATGTCAAGTGTAACTGACATATTTTCTTAACTATTGCCAATGGTTTTCAAGTATCTTTGTTGAAATCATGCCTGCTGTGTGTAACATTATACATAATGTGATAATAGAATATGTAATTATTAGCTTGGTTCCAAAATGTTATACATATAATCTTATCTAAATGCATACAATATATACATGTAAGTTTCCATGTATTGTAACAGAAGTTGAAGAACAAGGCTAGTACGTGAATTTAATACTTGGGTGTCATGTAACATAATATTTAGTAATTGTTAGTAACTAGATTTCTCCCCTCATACTGACCCAACCCTCACTAAATTGTTTTCTGTGAGCAGGGGTGAGCGCTTGCTTTTTATCCTTTCTGGAGCATCATTAGAACTGTCCTGGAAGAAAACTTTTCTTGTACAAAGTGTCCTAAGTATTTGTTTGTATTCTCGACGGAAGTTCTGATTTAGAAGTCCATAAATGATAGCATTAAGGCAACTATTGAAGTATGCCATGTAGTAGCTGGAAACAAACAGCCACTCTGGAATCTTGGAAATTATCATTTCTGGACTGACAGCCACTGCAAGGCCGATGAAATTCAATGGAGCCCAGCAGACTGCAAACAGTACAAAGACTACAAACATGGTGATAAAGTTCCGGAAATCATGTGGCTTTAACTTAGGTTTGTAGTCAGGTTTAACTCTTCTCCGTACCTGGATAACGAGGATCCATATTCTCAGGTAACAAAATGTTACTATGGTTATTGGAAGAATGAAATGAAAAAAGACCACTGCTACGGTGTATGTGGAACTTACTGACTGAGAGAAAGTACATGAATAAATCCTAGCATCATACTGAAGGGATCCAACAAAAAAGTTTGGCACAATAGCAACAAAAGTCAAAGTCCAGATTAGAACAACATAGCAGACAGAATTCTTTTCACTGTACAACTTGTTGTACTTGAGGCTGTGGCAGATGTAGCAATATCGATTAATAGCAATGCCTGTAATGTTGAAAATAGATCCAATCACACTCAGGCCCATAAGAAATCCACTGAGCTGGCAGTGTATATATCCAAGGTTCCAGCCATTATGAAAGACAGATGTCAAGATCAGAGGATATGGGTAGATAGCTACGATCAGATCGGCGATAGCTAAGTTGACTACAAAAACATTTCCTGAAAAATAAACATAATATATTAGTAAATAACTTATAGCATTTTTTAAACACAAAGTTACATACAAGCTGAATTGAAGATTAAAGTGTGATTTTATGTGCATTCATTTCTTCCATGAGAAATTTATTCTGAATTCAACCCATCAGAGTCATAATTTTGATCATAATAAAATGTTTCATACAGGAAAACACACACACACACACACAGAGAACTGGTAGAAACTCTAGGTGATTAATGAAAGTAATTATTAATTGGTTAATTATTTGAGGGTACTATAATTAATTATTAATTGGTTAATTATTTGAGACTACTATAAAGACTATGTAATAGTTATTATTACTTAAAAACATTGATTTCTGTAGATACATGCATTATGTTTCATTCAGTAGAAGGTTTTAGAAAAATATTCCTAACTCTGCCAATATATATATATGCATACACTAAAAATGACTCAACTTTTTCAAAATAAATAAACTTTAAGTTTATGAAAAACCATCAAGTTGGATAACAGCATAGCAATATTTTGATACTCAAATGTCTACAATTACACAGAAAGTATTTGTGAGAAATGCAAGACAAAACTTTTTTTTTTTAATGTATAGAAAAGTCTTTAGTTTCTTTAAAAAGGAAACTATATTGGGATACATTACAAAATCTAGTTCTTGAAAATTCACTAAACGAAGATAAACATAAAGGCAAATTGCATAAATTATTTTGAAAATTAAAGTTAATTAGTATACATTAGAGACAGTTGAGTATGTTTATATAGTGAAGACTGTAAATGAAATTAAATTTTTAACTGAATGGATAAAATTCACTCCTGCTAAAACAGGCAGGAAATGGGATAAAATTTATACTATTTTAACTACTTGGGCACATGTATTGAAAGCTATTTGATCTGTCTTAATATGAAAAGAAAATAATATGGATAGACATTCAGGATTACAAAACTATTATCATAGTCTCATTCTGCTCTAATAATCCTAGACCTAGTTCAATTTGGATGAACAGACTTCCAGACTTTAGGGCCCATAATGGTTGAAGGAAAATAAAAATATTCTCAGGAATATTACATTCTTTTCACAATTCTTACATTTGCCTCAAATGTGAAATGCCTGCCTTTATAATCCAGATTCTATATATAAACCTACATTAAGTATATGTATAATAATTCTCGTGCATATTAAATGGTAATTCATAAAGGCCGATGGGAATTACTTTTGGTAGTGTAGGTGGCTATATAAAAGGATGTGAATGGCTTTAAACTCAAAGTGTTCATTTCAGCCGAAAGCATGTGTACTTCAACATATCTGTCCATCTAAAAATAGGCCATATATTTTACATTATTAGTAATTTTCACATAGATCTATTTTAGTATCTTAGCTAAGAGAATTCTGGTAGCAGCTGTCACGTTTGTGAACTGCCTTAGCCAAATGACTCTATTTAGGAGATACAAGCAAACTGTTAATTAAACAACTGATCCAGAGAGGCATTTAAGAACCAGGAACCCTACAAATGTGCTTTGTAAAGAATCCCATTCCCAAAGGGTTGCTGTCCTGCTTAGTGCTTGGATCTAGCTGAAACCCTGATAAAACTGGGTGTTTGTATGTAATGATGGTTTTGTATGTAATCTAAGGGTTTATGATTTGTGATTGTGTTAGAGTCAGTGATTGTGATTATGAAGTGATTGCATGATTTGTGATTTCCGTTATAGTCAGAACAATCTAGTAACTATTAATAAGATATCTGTGTTACTGCAAATAAACCAGATTGTAGAAACTAAACTACAGTATTACAGAGCTGTGTACAACAATAATCAAGTTGCAATGGCTATTAAACCACATTAAAGGTTTTTAATGTTTTAAATAATATTTCCATTATGTTCATGGTTACTATTTCCTTAGACCACAAATGCAGTTTGGAGCAGAAATTTTCCAGCTTTCCAAAAGTTTGAAGAAATATGTCCAGCATGTAAGAAAATGAGTTTCACAAAATATTACACAAAATCTTGGCTATCTTGTACAAAATGAATGGGCTCACTCTGAATTAAGGTCATATTGATAAATTCCTGAACCCTCTTTGCAAAGGTATTTCTTTGAAACAGTCCACATTTTAGTTTAATTTAGTTTAGTTCATTCTTGTCTTTGTTAATTCAACAAAGTGGATGCCAATCTGCCTTCAGTGAACTGTTGGACAAGGATTCATTGTCAAAACTACCTTTCCTAAGAACTGCAAGACTTTACAGTGTTATACAGTAATTTGGATACTTGAAGGGATAAGAATCTTATAGTTCTATCCAAGTTTTTATCTTAATATGGCAGGATGAAATGGAACTGGAACAGAATAATTAGACAATATAACCTTCTGCAATGTTCAGCAAGCATTTAGCATTTTACAATTGCAAACAGAACCTTCAACAATAAGAGTAGATAGTCTTGTTATATACCCTGTTTTCCCCAAAATAAGACATCCCCGATAATAAGACCAATTGGGCTTTTGAGTGTATAGCAATACGGCAATAAATAAGCGCTTGGCCTTATTTCAGGGTTCAGAAAAGTATAAGACAGAGTCTTATTTTCAGGGAAATACGGTATATATAAAAAATCTGCCTTTGTAGTAATTCTCAGAATTGGGGTATAGTTTTACGTTTCCTTTTATAAGTGCCCATTACATTTATCAGTCTGCAAGAAGTATATTGAAAAAGATGAGGTAAATACCAGTAACTACTAAGTTATTTCAGATGCAGGAAAAGTATATTTTATCTATTTTAATGATAGCACTCAAAACTCATTTATGCTAGAAGTACAAAAGATTTGTTTAGATTGTAACTTTAGATTGTTTAGATTGTACACAAATTAAATGGCTCTGTACCAGTGTTGAATCAAGGCTCCCTGTTTGAATTGTATTTTAAACTGTGTAATATTAATAGATATAATGTCTATGGATGCACGCGTTTAGTACATTATTGCATATATTAAAACAAATGCTTTTAAAACTTCTATAGTTCAATACAAATTCTGTTCTATTAGAGAAATTAATCTTCAATCGCTCTGAAAATTTCCTCTGAAATTTCTAGTACGTTCTCTGACATTAATTCACTTAATTATTTCTTCAGAAGTATTCTTACTGCTTCATTAAATTTTAATTTGTAACATATTTTTAAAATCTTAAAGAGCTTTATCTTTATATATATATTAAATTTTTTTACTAGTGATTCTACAGCTTTTTTTCCCAAGCAATAAATTACATATAATATTTACTACTTGCTAAGGCATACTCATTTGACTAAGAACTAATTCCAGGCACACTTGTTGTCGTTTCTCAAATGAAGTCAAATCTAAAGCATACTAATATACCTTTATTAATTTCAAAAAACAGTGGGTACATAGATTTCAGGTTTGTCATCAGCTAGCTGCTAGATGAAAGATGATTGATAGATGATAGATGGAACCTTCAAGTCAGTGTTGACTTCTGGTGATTAACTAGACTAGTCGCCAAGTTTTCTTGGCAAGATTTTCAGAAATGGCTTGCCATTGCCTCCTTCCAAGGGCTGAGCGAAAGTGACTGGTCCAAGAACGCCCAGCTGACTTCATGTCTAAGACAGAACTAGAACTCGCAGATTCCTGATTTTTAGCTTGATACCTTAATGGGCTCTGTAGAATGTATTAGTTAAAATCAATTTAGAAATGTCTTAAATATTTCATTTGCAAATACACAAACACACACACATATACACACCCACTTACTTCCTGGGAACAAATATCACTGGATTAAGTAACATTTATTTTCTAATAGATATACATGCTAAAAAGTTGTCATTTTAAAATGAAACTTACAGTATATGATCGGAATGCAATTATTTGCACACATCAATTCAAATCACCAATAGATTACTACAACCACATGGAATCACTGTAGCACATAAGTCAACTAAGGCTGTCCACAACATCCTAAATAAATCAAAAGACCAGCAGCCAAAGAAGGAAAACATCTATAACCGGGATGGCGAACCTATGGCACGTGTGCAGAGCCCTCTCTGTGGGCACGCATGCAATCGCCCCAGTCCAGCTCCAATCGTGTTTCTCCATCGCGTTTCACTCAATTCCAACTTCCTGCAAAAGAAAAAAATCTCACGAAGTTGGAATTGATCGAGTGAACTTTTTCACTCACACGCTTCACAATGGGGGAGATGGGGTCCTGTCTTCCTCCTGAAGCCCATTACAATGTGGAGCCACAATGTGAACCTGCATCGTCTTGGGTCAGCCAAAAAAAAGCAGTTTCTTTTACTGCAGAGCTGCCTGTGTTGGGATGTCCTGCCTCCCTGCCAGCCAGATGAGCATGAGTGTGCTGCTCCTGGGCTCGTCATTTGTACCACCTAGCATCAGTTCAGTAGTTTCTCCCCATCCATGAGGGGGGGAGAGAGAAAGAAACAGAGGGAGGCAGAGAGAAAGAGAGAGAAAGAGAGGGAGAAAGAGAGAAAGAGGGGGAGGGAAAGAGAAATGATATTACAAGAATTTTTCTTTTTTTATTGTTGCTAAGTGTAATGTTTCAAAAGCAGAAAAAGTTGTCCCAAAGGAGTCTTTGAGGGCTGAATGTCGAGAGGCACGGATTTCCTCTGCCTTCTGCATTCCCACTCTGCACTGAAGCAAACCAGGGGTCGGAGTCACCTGCTAAGTGGCCCTGCCAAGCCCGCTTGCAAACTCCGCTAAGCACAGCTGCAAACTTTTGGCTCGCGTGTCTTTCTCGGCCAGCACCAGCACCTCAGTGGTGGCAGGGAAGGTGCGAGCCCCACTCTTGCTGGCCAGAGGTGGGACTCCACACCACCACCTCCCAGCCAGAGCCCCACGTTTGTTTGCTTGCTGGTTGCCTCCAAGGAAGGAGCTGCACTCAGGCTACCCAGGCCCCCACCATGGAGGGAGAGAGGGTGGAAGGGTGGGTCGCCCTGACAGGATCCAGGTTGGAATTGCCTTATTTTGTGTGGATCTCTAACGCTTGGGTTTGCCTGCCAGCGTCCACTTCCTCTCCACAGCTCAAGTGGTTGGATTCACATGACACGTGAAGCTAGACAGGAGAGCATGGATAGACAGAAAGATACGCAGGGAGACAGGCAGGCAGATAGATAGATGGAGAGATAGATAAATAGATAGATAGATAGATGATAGATAGAGAGAGAGAGGGGGGGATGGAGGGAGATGGATAGATAGATAGATTGATGAGACACAGAGAGTGAGAGAGATAAAGAGAGGGAGGGAGAGAAACAGAGAGAGAAACAGAGAGGCAGAGAGAGGGGGAGGGAAAGAGAGAGGGAGGGAGAGTGAGAGAAAGAGAGGGGGAAAGAGAGAGAGGGAGGAAAGAGAAATGATATTACAAAAGTTTTTCTTTTTTATTGTTGCTAAATGTAATATTTCAAAGCAGAAAAAAAATGAAGGAACATAAAAGTGCATTTATCAGATTTTTCTTAGAACAATTAGCTGAACTCTGCATTGTTTATCATTATTTTAGGTAGTAAAACCTCATTGTTCAGCTTAAATTGCCATGTTGGCACTTTGCAATAAATAAGTGGGTTTTGGGTTGCAGTTTGGGCACTCAGTCTCTTAAAGGTTCACCATCACTGATCTATAATATACATAGGTCAAACAGGCAGAAAACTGGCTGAATGTATCCAAGAACACCAACCAGAAGTCAGTAGTCATGATGAAAACTTACAACATATGGACAGACTTAACCATAGTTCCAGGAAACTGTGACCATCCTAGACCAAGGCAAGTTTGAAAATGCTAGGGAATTTCTAGAAATCTGACACTTTGACAAATTAGCCATCAGTAGATACATAGACATAAACAATATCTACATACTGGCGGCCCATAGGCTGGATACGTCATACACAGGCCATGCCCACCCCTGCTCTGTAAAGGGAAAAAACATTGTGATACGTCACGTGATGGTAACGTGAGTTTGACATCCATGCCCTAGAATATAAACTGAGAGTAAACTCCACACCTTAATAGCATTGGGTAATGAAATATCTGCAAGAAAACAGCCAAGCACAGAGAATACCAAGGACTATTTATTTGTACACATTTTATATTTATGAACACATAAAATAGAACACTCATATAAAACCAAAATCATATGAAAGAAGTTCAGATTTAATATTTGAAGTAATTCAGCTGGGTGGTGAATGATTACCTAGAATCATAATTTATATAACCTTCTCTTTTCATTGTTCCATCTTACAGAGTTCAGTTTTATCAAAATCACTATAAAGATTGTTAGGTATGGAAGCATAGAATCCTTGTCATATGAAGGAGCTGTTATTTGAGAAAGTCATTTGGTTATTTTTAAATCAATGACATAAGTCACAAGCAACT
Organism: Pantherophis guttatus; assembly: GCF_059756535.1. NCBI lineage: Eukaryota > Metazoa > Chordata > Lepidosauria > Squamata > Colubridae > Pantherophis > Pantherophis guttatus. Next base: position 43,738,627 of record NC_142070.1, on the reverse strand, counting down.
TATATTGTCTTTTGAAAATGCTCCAGATGGTCAAGGTCTTTCGTAAAATGCCCAAAACTGGATAAAAATACTAGGTGTATAATAGAACATAGAATAGAAATAATACTTGACATGACTCTATGATTACCCTAATGATTAAGATTGAATTTCATCACAATGTTGTGATATCTAGAACCTTTTGCATGTGTTAGTATCCAATATATTTCCTTCTATCATATAGTCATATAGTTATACTGCTTCCTAGCTAAAAGTTACAGATTTAGACATTCAGGCTGGGAGCAATAAACATGAATAAAATACTATGAAAAAAAAGATTATGTAATATAAAAGTTTATTTTTGTTTAACAAAAATAACTTTGATGAATTAATTACAGTATTTCTACAGTAGAAAACATTGGGCATTTAAAAGAACCGTCTAACTGAAGAATATCACAAACTATTATGAGAATATGTATTAACCAATTTCACTGAGACACTTTCAGATTGAAACAGAAAATTAAAATAATAAACATTATAGTATGCTTTCAGTCTCCTTAGAACTGGGTCACAGATTTTGCTCCTGGCATTTAAAGTTACAACTCTCTGTTAACATCTTGGTATTTTGCTAAAGGACTTACAAATAATTCACTGCTCTACAAAATATAGAAGAATTATTGTCTGTTGATCCTGATACAATGAATAAGCAAAAAACATTTACAATAAAGATATATGAAGAACTTTAAAAACAGTCTTACTAGAAAGAAGGTATAGAAATCTGAGTAAGATACTAAATACATGATGTTGTCAATGTAATTTCATCTTGAATTGTAGAACTTTTATTCCCTTTAGAGTTAATCAGGAAGTGAAGATGCACATGACAAAAAAAAAAGATCACTGAACTTTTTTTTTTTACTGTGGTCTGAGAATTCTTGTTTTTAACTGAAAGAATGGACATGGAATCAGTGACTCAAATGCTGATTCAGTCATTAGTCTTTCCCCCAGAGTTAATTTGACTGACCTTTCTTTTTCCATCTTTAAATTTCCATGTGCACATTAATTGTGCATGTAGTGATTTGGATGCAAAAATCTATCCCTTTAGCAGAAAATATCTAGAGAGAAGTTAATTCTTTGGCATTCAAACAAAAAAGGAAAGTTTTCCAATAGTAACATATTTTTATTTATTTTAATACATAAATAATAATTTTATTATCTGATAAAAATGAAATAAATGAAGCAATCTATACCAAGCTTCAGCACTAAAAAGGCAGAAATTAAATCTGGACATGATGACGTTCAACATTATTTAGTTTTAACTTTCACTGATTGACATCCTTCTTAATTTCTTTTGATTTTAACTGGCCAGTTACACATACTAAAAGGTCCATTGAATCCAGTATGTATTTGCCACAAGAAATCTAAAACTTGAAAACTTTCTTGAAAATATCTGGCTATATACTGAATACTGAAAATGACTCATTTACTCATCATTTTCTGAGACAGCAGAAATTTTTTTAAAAATTACATACTCATTGAAGTCAATAACACTAACATTTTAGCCAAGCTACAGAGAAGTCATAAAGAAATCCTGTTTCTATTATTAATTCTTAAATCAAGTATATATTGTATAAATTTATATTTTTTTAGGTTTTCTACAATTTCTTAATTAAGCAAACAGAACAAAGAATTTCCAATTTACTCAATTAGAAGTAAGGAAGCCAAAGGAAACTTTGTACACTTTAAATACAATATGGTAAGAATGAATCAGACTAATAGATTAAGCCTATTACATCAAATATGAAGTCTTTAACATATGTGAGGCCAGTGGAAAATGTTATTCCTTATTTATTATCAGTGAAAACCAATTGTATATTGTCAAGTCAAAGATACAATCCTTATCCTGTTCTGGAGGCAATAATGGATAGATGGGTGGATATTAATGATGAAATCCCAGGTAAATGTTACTTGATTTAGACATAGTTCCTGTGTTAGATATGGAAGGAGTTCTTCTCCACCCCCATCCAGCTGAGCAGCTTTGCAACTTGGGAGTTCTTTTGGATCAACAAATAATGCCAGGAAAGCAGTGAAGTTGTGCAGTGAAGCAGTGAAGTTGTGAGTGGTTTGCTACTGTGATATGCTATATGTTGGTCTGCACTTCAAAATACCTTGGAAACTGCAGTTAAATAAGATGTGGCAGACAGGATGTGAATGGAACACCAGTGTTCATTCCCTTTCATTAGTTACCAATAGGTTTGCACAACAAATGAATGACATAGTTTTGACCAACAAAATCTTATATGATTTGACTCTTCCAAACAGAAACTGTCTGCCCATGTGTGCATAGAAGGAAAAGATGCTCAGGACCTGGGCCCAGGGATGGTCCTTTTGTGCCCTGACTGTCATTGGCATCATCTATCCTGTGGAACATCATCCCCCAGGAATTTCCTGTAGTTTCAACCCTGTTAGTCTTTTATAAGGCAAAGACAGATAAAATATTTGAAACATATTAACTGTAAACACTGTAAACCATCCTCAGAAAGGCATATGCACTAAATGTAATAGAAATTGATAAAGAAGCAATTAAATCTGATTTTAAATGCCTCTCATCATTTGCAGTTTGATTGTCAATGTCCACATATATAAACCGTGCAATATTAAAAGAATTGCACTGTTAAAATGTAGTCTGCAGTATAACCACCAGTATTTCATGTGTTTTGAGATTCCATGCTTTAAATGCAAAACTACTTCATAGGAACTAGTATTTTTCTGTTGCATTTGTAGCAAGTGTCCACAATTAGATAAGTGACATCGAATGATGATCCCACAATGTTTTTTTTTCTTCATTTCTCCTTTTACAAATGAAGATGCAATTATTAAAGATATTCATATACCTCACTTCCAAGAAGGAAGAAAGCTACTCAAGACAGTTTATAAGTAATATAAATAATGATAAAAATGCATAGTAAAAGGCATGGCATTGATGATACTGTATACTTTAATTTTGGTTTTCTATATACCAAGAGAATTTTCCAAAACCAGTCATTTAATACCAACATTTAATTGCTTCATCACAACTCCACACATTACTTTTTTTTTTTTACTGACTTGATTCAGAAAATAGGCTAATAAATATTTATTTGATATTTCAGTTGATTAATTTTGTGATTCATCATTTCCAAGACCAATGGAATGTTTAAAGTATATTAGCAGTGCAGTCCTTTAGATAACCAAACAATTAAGTTTTGAAGAATACTTTTCCCTGCTGGAATAATCTATAATCTTCAAAAATCTGTAACCTGGATGAGGCCCAAGCAGTATATAACATTCTTTATTAAATCCCTTTAAGAATTTCCAACATATCAAAGATAAACAAAAAACAAATTTATAAGAAGAATGTTTCCTTTTCTAACCCCTTTAGTACTTATCTTTTAAATATAATTCTTATTAAAAAGGAAAGGACCGAGGCATACAACTAATAATCCACTGACATTTCATAAAGACTCATACTTCGAGGCCACTTGATGGAGAAATCATTTGAGGAAATTATCCAAGTAACTTAAAGCAGTAATTCTGTAACTTTTTTTCTTTCTTTCTACTCACATGTTACAATATTTGTATTTGAAGCATGCTGCTTTACACTGAAAAGTAATTGCCTTATGAGGGCAGAAATGGAAATGAGTGTGGCAATTTGACTTACTGTCAACTAATCACAATTGATAAGAAGCCAGATATTCAATAATGTGGATTTTATTTCTCACAAGGCAAAAAACCCCTACCTAAAAGTACTATAATTCAATTCAAAATTAAAGTAGAATTTTATCTTTTGATGCATTTAATTTTAAGGTGAAGGCATGACAGAATGAAAATAAAATTAAAGGGGCGGAAAAGTTTTCTATTCCTCATCCAAATGACCAAAAAAAATAAAGCTTGGCCTCTTCTCTGTTTCAGGTGGGACAGATAAAGGCAGGTAATCTTATTTTTATCGGAAGGCCACACTTTCAAGTTTTATTTGGGATGGGGACTATGAAATGGCTGATGAATCAGTAAGCATCCATTTTTGTGGGGTTGAAAGAGGCTATTTTAAAAAAAAACAAACCTACATCCCTAAACTAGTGGCTTTGCCACTAAACTGTAATGTCCTAAACTCAAACTTTTTTGACAGCTTTAAGACTAACATAATGACATCTGCAATTCTGGCTTCCTGTTCCTAATTTGTAGGATCAATGGGAAAACTGTTCTCTTTCCAGTTGTGAGAGATTGGGGGATGCTGGAAAAATACCAGGACACCCAATAGGTAAGAGATTGTGTCCATAGCGTATAGTTTAAAAAAAGTCTAGCTGGCATTTATGATTGGGCAATGAAAGTTCTGCCTGTTTTTAATCTGTGTCATAGGGACATAAATAAGGCAGAGTTTCAATTGCACTGTCAGTCACCAGCTAGTAGTTGATCCTCGCATATCATATTTGACAGCCATCTTTGAGCTAGCTATGGACAATGTGGAAATTTTGATTTGATTGCTGGCAGAAGTTGAGTTGCAGATGTGACAAAGCAAGCTGAAATGTTCAGAAACAGTCCTATCAGTTCCATTTTCATTTCTGGAAGGAAGGGCATTGCTCCTGAAGGAAAAGATTCATGATTCGAACTCATGATACTTCTGAATATGCAAATAGAGGCCATGTGCAAAAGTTTTTGTATAGCTTGCCTGGTGTGCTAGCTGTAGCCAAAGCTTACAACGTGACTGTGAAGTGCTAAACATGGGCTGCCTTTGAAAATTACTTCAAAACTGCAGCGGTTGCTAATATATCAACACTTTTATTGGTTGGTAAGAATCACTATACTCACATAAGACTTGTATCAGAGGATATGCAATAGCTTCCAAGAGATTTCTTTCTGTGAAAAGTTATTAATGGCTTGCTATTTGGGGGAGATGAAGGAGTTGGAACAGTGTTTTTCTGTAATGGTCTTCTGTTTTATGGAATAGTCTTCTTCCAGGTTTAGACCCCCCCCCCATGGCTTTCTAAAAATTAATTAAAGATGAAAACTTTGGAGAATGCTGCAGCTTGAGGTCACCTATGGTTATTATTGGTTGATTACTGTATATTATTGCTCATGCTTTATTTCTTTGTGTATTATCTTGTTACACATTTTATGCTTTTATGAAGTTAACTAGGAATACGTTGTTGATTTCACATATATATATATATATATAACTAATAAATGTAAGAATATCATCCCAAGTACATGTACATTTTGAATAAATCCCATTTATTCTCCTGATTTACCAGGAGAAAAAAATAGAGATTGCAGTGCATTAAGTGACGTAGTGTGGAATCACAGATTTTACAGATGGGAAGCTGGAAGTTTGTGATAAAGAAGAACTGAACCACCAGTTTCTGTATATGTAGTAATAAATATCAACAGCTCATTACAAAATACTATAGCCACGGAACATAAACTTCCCCTCAAATAAAAAAAGAGAAAATATGGACTAAAAATTAAATGAAGACTCATTCTTAAGGATATAAATTTCCTAGTTATTAAATAAACATAATAATAATAAAAATGTCAAGGCAAACATCATTCTTCCACCAACAGTGGAAATCAGAGGAAACAGATTCATTTAGTGTTTTTTTAAAAATTATTTATGAAAAAATTTGCTAAAAATTGATAACATAAATTACATAACAACAGAAGAATAAAATTCTTCCGCTTACAAAAAAAGTTCTTAAAAAGCAATGTAATTTTGTCAAACTTTCCCTTCAAAAAAAGTGCCTAAGTAGCATGAAAAATGTTTGAATAGCGAAGACATATGTACTTCAAACCAAAATACACATGCATCAGTATTTGCCTTTTCCTAAAGTTGAAATGGCTTAAAAAACTTTAAGAGAAATATACAGACATTTAAAGTATTAGTTTGACAGGTTATTTCAAAAATACGTAATTCATTATTATTCTTTTTTCCAATTATTATTTAGCTCAATAGTTGTGATCATTCTTAGATTCTTGCATTACTATTTGTGGGTGCCTGGAGAAGAGAGTCGGAAAGAAAGGGTTCAATAATAGAAATAAAAATTATTTATTTTATTTTAATTTGATTTATATGCCGCCCTTCTCCGGAGACTCAGGGCGGCTTACAATGCGTTAAGCAATAGCCTTCATACTTTTGTATATTTATACAAAGTCAGCTTATTGCCCCCACAAACTGGGTCCTCAATTTACCTACCTTAGAAAGGATGGAAGGCTGAGTCAACCTTGAGCCTGAGGAGATTCGAACTTGCAGTAATTGCAGGCAGCTGAATGTTAATAACTGGTTATTAGTCTGCTGCGCCACCAGGCTCCTATTTTATCCAGCTCTCAGATCTCAAATTCAGAAATTGATGGAAAACCTTTTCCTAATTCAGTAGTTTTCAGACATGGCAGCTCTACCACTTTCAAAATTCCCAGTCATCAGGGCAACGTGACCAGGAACACCGGAAATGAACGTCTCAAAAAATACAGAAGGCCATGTAGGTTGAAAAGGTTTGATAAAAATAAGAAAACATAACCTGTTTTCATATAAATGTCAGGAAATAGTATTAGTAGGTTTTGTAATTGTTGTACACCACCCCGAGTCACTTTCAGCGAGATGGTCAGCCATATAAATTTGATTAGTAAATCAAATAAACGAACATGACATAAATTTCACAAGGAACGTCAAAAACATTTTTGAAAGTTTTTTATTCTCCGCCTGCAGAAAAATTTAAGATGCAATTCTATAGACGTCTACAGAAAAGTGAGCTCCACCTAAGTACAAGGAAACTTACTTCCTTGTAAACAGAAGTAGGAATTGCAGTCTAAGGTGGCTAAGTCCCACCCCCACCATATATGCAATTTGCTTACCCTTCACGCTACCTGATGTAAGGCAATTCTGAAATACAAATGTTCACTCTCTTCTCATGACATCCTGAGTTTGCATCCTGAGGAGACATCCTGAGTTTGCATATAAGTAGCGGGTCTTCTAAAAGTGAAAATGTCCTTCTGATGGTTCAGATGTCTCCTCCATTTTTGCTCCAAAAGACATCTGCAATAATGACAAGGACTTTTTTACTTCAAAATTCAAGGCAGCAATCAATGTATTTTTTATGACATGGAAGCAATAAAAAATTAAAAATCTACTTCAGTTCAAAAATAGGGCACCGAAAACAATGAAAGTAAAAATGACAATTTGATTTTCTGAAGTAGATTAAAATCTAGCATCCGGCCTTTTGTTTTTCAACAAATATTTCTGTAAAAAAGGGTCCTTCATTAATTAATTAAACTGCTGTCAGCAGGAACTGTCTGTCATTCCAAATATAGACCTCAATTTCTTTACTAGGTCTTAAAATGACTGATTAGAATTAATTTAAAGCCAAGTGCTGCAATCAGCAGAATCATATGTTGCAGCTCATATTTACACTAGAGATGGTGTAGAGATGTTTGAAGCACACAGATATGAAAGCATTTAAAAAGGAGACAACACACTGAAAATCTAAAATGGCATCCATCAATGACTATTTATCCTGCTAATTGTAGGATTCACTTGAGGGCTGTACAAAACAGTTAAAAGGTAAATTTTACAAGACATCCAGAGACAACTGGGAATAGCTTTCAATGTATCCACCTGAGCCTTGGAAAAAATGTGGCTGCTTTAATGATTCAAAGAGCAACACTTTGTTATGCTCCCATGTGTCATGAGGCGCCTCCTTTGAATCCTTTGTACACTACTTTTTATTTTGACTCATGATCTCATTTGTATTATTTATGAAGCTTTGGTACAGATATTATACTTATTCTTTGACAGTTATCATTCACAAACTAAGGACTGGCCTTAACCACTCCTGGGCCTATTCTCCTCCTCCCCTTTCTCCTCAACTTTAACTATGGTTAAATCATTTCTGATATAAATTTTCAAATGAAGTTGGGAGTAGTTTTGGAAACTAATAAAAATACGGTCCTCATTAAAGTTAATCAGGATTTAGGTTGATACAAATCCAGTACTAAACTATGCCCTAAGAGTATCTGTGAGAAGAGAAAATTTGCACAAGGGGGAAACAGAGAAAAGATCAGAAGTGAATGTTTCCCAGGCTACTTTCTGATTATGAAATATGATGATGAAAGAAGATTATGAAACAACACATGGTATTGTTTATATTTACTTTGGTAAATTTGCGTAACAATGATATTATATATATCAGAAAGATATATATACCAGTACATCACTCATTCATTTTCAATATTATTGAATTTGATTATCTTTTTGTTTGGCTAAGAGCAGTTTGGGTTTTGTAATACTTCGGAAATATTTCCCATATAGCACAGATATCCTGGGAATACCAGTTCCTAACTTTGAATTCTGCCTTATCCAGGTTGTTCTTACAATAAGAAAATAAATTAAAACAATAATTGGTAAGTGAATATTTATATTTCAATGATGAATTGTGCCATGAAAGTTAAAAATTGAGATTTGGAGAAGGGATTAATGCTGTTTTATATTTAAAGCAAATATTTGCAGAATGAGTGGAACAGACTGCGCTGAATAATAATTTAATCACACTTCCATATTTAAGATTTTTAATTTTTTACCCTGTTTCTATAGTTGGGTTAAGAACTAATTATTATTATTTTCCTGAATATCAGTTTATTTGTTAAAAAACAAAAATAAATCAAAAGTTGCATAATAATTGGAGAAAAATCTGGATAGAAAAAAAACCCAGTTTACAAACTTGCATCAATTGAAGATGATAATGTTTGTCTTAATATGTTGTGGCAGTTGAATCAAGCAATCAGATTGCTGTCAATCTGTGTCACAAAAAGTGACAATAGAAGAATGGATATTGCAATGGAAAGCAGCAATAGCATTCACCTCATCAAATACCATTAAATACATTCTGTTGCATCAAAAGTCATTGATTTTGTATATAACTATGACTAATTTGCTAAAAAAATAAAATGGGATTGCTTTATGCACTACTTTCTTTTCAGAAATAACAAAGAAGACATAAGAATGTTACTAATTGTAGAAGTAACTAAATACGCTACATTCCACATTGGTTGTAGTTCAATTCTTATAATTCTGTATTAGCTAGATCAATTAAAAATTATGGAAATTGAATTCCAACTGAAAAGCTGGAACTTAGTGCTCTCCTAAATGCTTTGGAAAGGGAATATGCATATTCAAATGCTAATTGTTTTCCATATTTAGATAGCAAGCTTTAATTTCAAAAAATAGCTGTGATATGCTGCTAACACATGCAAAACCATCTTTGTTATCCAGCAAGGCTAATGCATCATGCCAAGCATAGGCCCTATCCCACTCTTATTTCTGCGAATTCAGGAGGTCAGTGCTGGAAGGAAATCTAAATCCTAAATCAGTCACAACATACTGCTAGACTGTTCAGCTTGAATCACTATAAGTATAGACTTAGCCTAATTACTATTTAATTTTTGTGAAACTAACAAAATCTTCATAATTATCAAGCTCTTAGCTTTATCTCTGACTATAAATTAGAAAATGCCCAATAAAGTGCAGCAAGGACATAATTAGCACATGTGGAATCCTGTATGGCATTCCTGAATGGCAAAATAATTGAAATAACCACATCTGCATCCCCTTATATAGAAGAAACCACAGATAGCCATATAAGACCCTGTTATTGTTAGTTACTTCTTTGCCTTCTCAGACAACCAGCTCACAGCTTTCTTGTACGGCATCCCATATCATAAATAGTACTTAAACACTTGTGGATCACATTATATGCACCATTAGCCCATTATTATCATGACTTTTGATAAATATACAACTGTCTATCTCCCTATATAGGCAACAATTTCCTGTTCAGAAAAATAAATACATTTGCCAGACATTACCATATAATATGTCATGTGCAGAAATAATGTGTACACAATAGTAACTTTTGGCATAAGTTGTCTTGCAGTGAAGTGCCTGTAATTTTCTTGCACAAAGGCGTTGTGTCCGCTTTGCAAGTAAAGAGGGAGAAAGGAAGTCCATGTCATTGCAGAAATGAAGATTGGCTATCCAGGAAAGGTCAGTTTCAATCAGTTTGAATCTGATCTCAGGGTAATAGTCTGTAACCAAATATTTGGCTGGTTAACCAAATCCTTTCATCAAGAAAAAAGCTGTGTAATAAAAGTTGACATCATCTTGTAACTTCAAAATTATGGCATAGATATGTTAGTAAATGTCCAGTCCTTTTTTTTAAAAAAAAACCTTTACAATAGAACCTCTGGTCACGACCATAATTTCTTCCATAACTTTGGTCACAACCTGATTTGGTTCTGACCCAAACCTAATTTTAGAAATTTGGCGCTTACAAAAAAAATGACAGGGAAGAGGAAATTAGCCACGAAAAAAAAATGTGATTTTTTTGGTCAGAACCCGGTTTGGTCGTGGTCAGAAGCTTTTGTGACCAGAGGTTCTACTGTATTAAATTCCATCAAGACTCAAATTCAGGAAAACAGAAAAATTAAAACAGAATAGGAAAAAGAAAAAGAAAGTCATACAGAAACAAGATAGCACAAAAGAGGAAAAGGAAAAAAAACAGGAGAGGAGTAACTTCCTTATTGAGCCAAATACAGAGTACTGTAACTTTTTATTTTAAGAGTAACAATAATACACAGTATTTCTATAACCATAAACATTTCTAATAGTAATTCCAAAATTAAAATTTTATTTCTTTCAGTTTTAAGCAAAAAATCCAGATGTAGTTTCCAGGTAGAAACAAAGCTAGTCTTTTCTTTAATCAAAACAGTCAATTTTGTCATTTCTGTCTATTAATCTCATCATTCATTCTTCCATGGTGGGGACATGCAATTTCTTCCATCTCTGTGCTTACAACAGTCTTGCTGCTATTATCATATATAACCCCCCACCCCCATTTTAAAGCTATTTTTCTCAAAGAAAAATTTCTGGTTTTAATTGTACATTTATTCCAAGAATTCTCTGAGTTAAAGTTCATATCTGACCCTATTATTTCTTAGATTTCTTACATATCCCCAATGATGATAAAAATACCTTCAGATTGATTACATTTCCAACATATATTTGACACATTCTTACACATTTTTGACATTTTTAGGTGCTAAGTTCCGACAACACACATATTAAAATTGTCTTTCAAGTTATAATTTATGTCAAATTATCAATTTATAATTTAATGTAAATTTCAATCCTTTAGTCTACATATTTTTCCATTGATCAAACATTATATCAAACTCAGTTTTTTTGCCCATTTAATCTTGATAAATCTTTGTCATATTAATCTTCCATATTCATTTTTAATAATAGTTTGTATACCTTAGCAATAACATGCTCGTCATTAGTACATAAATCTAATTCAAAATCAGTTTTCTGATTTGTAAAACTAAAATTCTTCTTCTCCAGTTTCAATCTTTCTATTAACTTGTTAAGGATATCCTAACATAACTGAACATAAGCATTATGTTCATAAGCATACTACGGATAATTATGACCCTCCATTTCAAATTCCTTTCCCATTTTCAGTTTAGGTTCCCTTTTAGATTCAGTAGGTCTGAGTGACTTCTAAAAGGGACACCGTGGCTCAGTGGCTAAGACACTGATCTTGTCAATCAGAAGATTGGCAGTTTAGCGGTTCGAATCCCTAGCACCGTGTAATGGAGTGAGCTTCCATTACTTGTCCCAGCTTCTGCCAACCTAGCAGTTCGAAACCACATAAAAAATGCAAGTAGAAAAATAGGGACCACCTTTGGTGGGAAGGTAACAGCACTCCATGCACCTTCGGTGTTTAGTCATACCAGACACATGACCACGGAGATATCTTTGGACAGCGCTGGCTCTTCGGCACTGCCCCTACAGCCGGAAAATGACTAGCACGCATGTGCGGGGGAACCTTTACCTTTAGGTTTGAGTAGGTCAACCAATTTTGTAAGTGCTTCTAAAAAAAGCTTATTGGGGTGACAATCATGAAGAAATTTGGGAATCAATCTTGTTTTATACTTGTTCCAATCCTTCATTATGAAATGATTTTGGAAATACATATTTACCTTAACTTTGTCATAGCATAGGTAGCCGTGCCACCCAAATCTCAAATCATGTCCTTCTAACAGGATACTTCTAGTTTTAGATGTATGAAAATCTAACAGGGACACAGCAACAAATTGTGGAGTCTATATAATAAATTGATTTTTTTTAAAAAAAAATGACTAAAATTTGCTGGACAATTAAAATACTTCATGAAATTGCTGTCTCAGCTTGCATTCCTTGGCCATCCCTGGCTTATTGTAATGTCATCCATAAGTTATCCTTTATACTAAAGTCAGAGTTAACTATTGTAAGAAAGAATATAAGGAATACTTCCAAGGATCATAGTGTAGTTCGAATTTTTAGTGTGTGTGAGAGAGAGACCATTCTAACAAAAAAGGATATTGTTTTATAATGATACTTTTTTCTGTTGTTCAATTGTGACCAGTTCTTAACAACAGAACTTGGGCTCAATTGTCGTCATAAGTCAAAGACTACCTGTATATTCAATAAAACAAGAGTCCTACCAGTCATATCACCTTCTTACTCTAAAGGAGCATCTTCTGAATCCAAGCTTGTGCTATTATGAAGATATCTGCAACATATTATTTTCATGAACACATTCTTGGGAGACCTCTAAGAGACATCAGAGTCTTTTGATTTGAGTTCTGCAACTCTAGTTGCAAATGTTATGATTGCTGTGAAGAGAAACTGAATTGTGGCCTTCTCTACACAATGCATAGCCATTTCTGTCTCTCCCTCCTTCTTTCTTCCCCAAGTCAATAAAAGAAATCCAGATTTCCGAATTGTTGTTTTTTTTCAGCCATTTGGTAACATGGTGGAAAGAATGAAGAAATATAGATTGATTTCCCCAAGCTATCACTTTCAACTGGCCTTGTTTGTTTTCTTTGCAGAGAAACAAGGGTGATCTTCACTCTTTTACATTTTCTTCAAGACGCATCTTCATCCATCTTCTAATCTATGTCAGATTTCCATCATGTGGTGAAGCTTTTCATAGTTAAAATGTCAGCAAAGAACTGTGATAATTACCCAGGTTCCATGTTCTTATTCTGCATTGTTATAGCTTCTTCATAAGTAATACATTACAAATAAAAAGTGTGTGCACACACACACACGGAGACGTACTATATGTATTATTGTCTTAAATGATTTAAATAGCAATCAGAAACTTAAATTAAAATACTTTTTCACAAAACACAGAGTACAAATAATGCTATGTATCATTTGCATTTATATCGTATCAGTAGAACAGAGAATTCATGTTGCTTTGATGTGCCTCTTTTAATAGTCTTCTCACAACTATAAAGTTACACGAGATATGTAAATGAACATGTAAATACTCCTGAATTCAGTGTTTGTAACAGTTATAGCTAAATGTTACAGTTTAATTAATAACAATTATTTAAAATGAATCAAGCTTGCATTTTAAATCTCTTCTTTCAACAGCTCATCAGCTGCAAATGCTTTAACAAAAGAGTCTGGCGTTGTTTTGCCAAAAAAGGGTGATGGAAAATCTAAATTGCAATTTAAGTAGAAAATCCCCAACCTAAATATTTTTAGGAATATTAAAAAAAGTTGCAAAGAATGGATTTTTTAGCATATTGACATAGAGTTGTGCTGCTCATTACAATGATAATTTCTTTATAAACCCAAGAATTCCACATTTTAATTGAATACAATTATTCTGTTGACCACAATAATGAAAAGATAATTAGAAAAGCAATATTTGGGATGAAGACAAATATGCAGATATGTGTGACAGTGCTTATGGAACGTGGTCAGAAGCACAGAAAACTAAAGTAGAACCAACCTTGTTTCTAGCAAAATTCCAGTTGTAGCCTAGCCACCTCTCCCCTAGCCACAATTTTCCTCACGTTCTGTAGATCTCAGCTGGTTTCATTCATGATATTTTAAAACAGTGGTTCTCAACCTTTTCTTCACCACCCGTTTGTAACCACTGACCATGGCCTCAGACCACCAAGACTTAACTCAAGGTTTAAATCATAACATTTCTTCAAACCTTCGTATTCCCTCCCCCCCGAATGACATTGTGGTCCCCCCAAGGGTCCACAGACCACAAGTTGAAAACCACTGCCCTAAAGCATTTTCTATTATTTTAGCCATATTAAGTCACGCATTGTATTTTTCTATATACAAGCTTGCAATAGTAAAGTTCTGAATTACTGAGATCTACCCTTGGCATATAAACTCTGAAAATCATTGTGGCAAAAGCAGAATGCACAGGATAGTCTTAATAAGTAGTCTTATTATGGAAGACTGTAGAAAAAAACACTTCTATTTCAAAGAAGTTACTCTTTGGTTGACTAGAATTTGCTTCATCTAGTCTACCTGTTCCAACTGAGAGTCATTTTCTAAGTTTATAAGCACTAGTTTTCTCTAACTATGTTATCTTGAATAGTTTAATTCATTGTTGTATTGTCCCAAGCTCTGCAGCTATCTTGGACCATGCTGTTAAATTTCAGTAGTGTAGTTGATAAAAATCCATGGTGCAATTTATGCCATTTCTAGATAGAAAATACAAGAAAATGATTGGGTGTGCTACATTAATAGAGTATTATCATAAAAAATGAAATATATTAGCCCTATCCATAAATAAAACCTATAAAAACATGGAATCCTTATGCGTTGTCTAGTCCTACATACTTTGGAACATCATGTCATTACAATATTCGCACAGTCCAAAAATATTTAGTGTGATTCTGGCTATAAATATTCCAACTCTCCAATCCTCTTCAAGCTTAAAATACCGAGCATGGAACTATAATTTTCCTGTAAAACAAACATTTTTATACTTGACGTGGAAAAAGATGGATTTAATGGATTCAGAATGCCTCTCAATTGATGCACTTAAAGAAGCTAGTGATTTATTTTTGAGATCAGCAATGCAGGTAAATACAGAAAATAAATTATTTATGAATTCTGTACACAATACTATTTATTAAGCTATATTTAATATGCTATTCCAATCTGACGCTTAGGAATAGTATTTTGTGGGGAAAATATTGAGTACAACAGATACTACCTTGAACTCCTGAAGGAAAGCCATATTATAAAATTAATAATAAATAAAATAAACTTGCCTTGGGTAGGAAACATTTTCACATATGAAACAATAGACAGCTCTCATTCAAGCAATTGTACAGTATAATTCTACTACTTCAAGTTGTTAAGTTGTTATGGTTATACATGGAGTCCTTGCTTAACAATGGTAATTGGGATTGGAAGTTTGGTCGCTAAACAATGTAGTCTTAAAGCACAGTGTCACATGACTGCATAGTTTAGGGATGGCAATCCTGGCAGTCCCTGTTGCCATTGTTAGGTGAAATTTGTGGATCATTAAGTCACCATCTCCTTGTGACTCCCTGCCAGTTTCCAAGAAGCAAAGTCAATGGAGAAGTGAGGAAGAAGTTGCAAATCCTAGATGGGACCAGGCTAATGTTAATTGAGGGCTATCTGTCCTGAAAAACCTAATTTGTTTGCATATAGTGTATGGAATAGAATGCACTTGTATTCATTTGCCCTGGGATAATTGATTTCTATTTTCAATATCAAAGTAAAACTTTGTTTCCACTTGGTCTGTCCCTCTATCAGTACTATAGAATGCATATCTCCATCCCACGCAGAAGTGTGTGTGTGTCTGTTTGTGTGTGTAGGGGGGAAGCAGAAAGGACTGCAAGAGAAAGACAAGGAGAATTCTATAGTGCAAGTGAAAGTTCACTTTGTAACCTAAAGTGTTATTTAATGTAGAGTTCCACAATTTAAAGTCAGTGAGATAGCCTCCCATACGTAATCTTGTTTTCGGAACTCCCCAGACTGATGAAAAGAACACCAGCAGAAAATACCTCAAAGGAAGACTATATCCTTTGATTGCATGCTGGTTATGTAATAAATACTTTGCAGCAGTAAGGAGGTGATTTATTCTAAACTCCCCACAAATTCTGGAAAACACTGTAGTATGGACTTTTTCCACAGGAAAAAGATGTGCTTCCCCAGAGTCATCGCTCAGATTTCATCTGCCCAGATTGTCAAAACACCATGTAAGAACAACTAACATTCCATGTGACGCCCTTCAAAAGCCAGCAAGACAGTTCATTCAGAGCATCAACTAAAGATTGGAATTCTAGAAGGGGGTGTGGAAAAAACATTTGTCTGCTTTGCTGACGCAATTCTCTGCACGTGTTTTCTGCTCCCTGCACGTGTTTTCTGTTCCTTCGGCAAGCAAGATTTTTTTTCTTAATGAAAGTTTAAAAGGGCCAGAGAGGTATGAGTGACTAGATTTAGAATATGTGTAACCCAATTGAGCCAACTTGATATAGCGAATAAGGAGAGGACCTTCCTCTATTAGAACAAGCATCAAAGAAAGCAAATTTGCTCAAGAGATTCTCCTCTTTAAATACATGCACATAGGAAGAAGTAAAACTCTGTTTAACTGCCTGAGAGTTTTCCAATGAATTAAATAAACAGGAGAAAGGCCAAAGAATTGGTTAGCATTGAACTGGCTGCACCCCAAACAGGCATGGTAGCAACATATTCACTTTGTACCATTACTTCTTACCCTGGATTAATAACATAGAGTATGGCTTAATTGACTATCTCTTTCCATTTATTCATCTAAGAGAGAATTGTATTACTCCCCTCTCTCTTTCTGGACTGTGTGACTCCAACTGGGATTAGATTTTACCAATGCCATTGAGCATGGAGTTTTATACAAACAGCCTCAAACCTGGTTCCTGCTAAAAAACTCCTTATTTACCGTCCCATCTGAAGTGGGAAAAAATACATTTCAGTCTCCCCCTCCCTTTTTTGTTTTTTGTCACCCACTTTGGGTGCAGGGCTTAGTACAGGGCTCAGCCAGGGCAACCTGCAAACCTTGAGAAACTATTGAATACTGTACTTAAGATGGACAGAAGGAAAGAGTGGATACATGAGATGGCTTCATCCTATGGGCAGGTCATAGAAAGGCCACCCCAAACTTCCGGGGAAGGCTAGCTTGAGATACACAAGTTGCCTTGCAGCTACAGGCACAGGCCGGAGAATAAAAAGCCACCGGCTATGCGATCCTAGCTGTGCCTGCCAGATTAAAGAGGGAGGGCACTAGGGGAGGCAAGCCATCGCTTTCTGGCGGAGGGGGACAAAATTAACTGGGCACCTCACAGCCAGAAGGAACGCCTTTATGACTTGCGGGGGAATATTGTCCCGGGACCGAGCTACCCTCCGCCCCCTCAACCCCCCCCTCTCCCCGGAGTGCCGTCCGGAGCGCGGCTGGGTTGCTTTGCAACTTTCTTGCCACCCTCCTTCGGCTTCCCGTTTCTCACCAGCGTTCCTCAGCTTCTTGTTCCTATACACGGACAGGATCACCAGCAAGTTGCCCAGCAGGTCCACCACGATGGTGAAGATAAGGATGACGGCCAAGGTGGAAGCCACCCAAGGGGGCTTGTCCAAGGTGAGCTGGTCCCTCGGCCCTGAGCCATTCAAGGGCCCGCTCCCATTGACTGGCATGCTGAGAGTCACGCTCACCGGACGCCCATGCCAGCGGTGCAAAGTTGGGCAGCAGAACTTCGTCCCTTTCCTCCGCCCGTCCTTAGGGGAGATGCTAGATGTGGACCAGGCGGGGCGGGGTGGGAGGATAACGGCATCACTCCGTCTCCCCGTCCCTTTGCAAAAGAGCCGAGCCGTCGCTGCCCCTAGCGCCGGACGCTTCCCACCGCCGTGCGCCCCACCTCGCCCCTTTACTCAGACTGGGACGTTATGCATGTGCCTCGTTGAGTTATTTTTATAGCATCCCCACCCCCACCCCCTCCTACTCCTCGTTCCGCCTTCATCGCCCCGACGCTTCGGCTGCTGCCCTTGCGTCCGGCATCCACACCTCAGCGCCTCTTTTCCCCCAAACACACACAAACGCCCCAACAGCCGCCACCGTTGTCTCCAGGTGACATTCCGCGTTGGCGTCTGGCCTCCCCTTCCCGAGACACGTGCGGCGCGAGGGGATTCCAGCTGCCGTCCGAGTGGGCAGCGCGGGCACAGCGCCCTCTTGCGGCCTGCGCGGGAATAAGGGCTTCCATTCACGGGGAAATTGTAAGCGGGGAGGGTCTGTGCGGGCGCGGGCGGGCGCGAGCGCGCAAGGTCCCATTCATTCCCCCCCCCAGGCTTTCCCTCCATTCATCTCTTCGTTCGCTCATTCATGAGTTCTACCGGGGTTCATTCATGAGATTGGTCGTCGGTAGGTCCTGGAGAGGCATCACCCAGCAATTTTTCTATCTTTTGCCACTTGAAGTAGCGGCTGGATAGCCTTCGGGAGGGCTTTTTGGGAGAACGGAAGAGCAAGAGGAAGATGAGGATGAGGAGTTATTTATTTATAATAAATGTGAATTTTATGTACGCTTTCTAAATCGATTTTTAGTTAAATAGGTAAGGAAGGGGAGGAGTGGTTGGGAATGGAGGGAAGAAAAAAAAATACTGATTCTGAATAGACTGCTACACAAATTTCCTTTGAGTACAGTATTTGCTTTGCAGGAGGAATGAGCAGAGAAGGCAACATAGACCTCTGCTTCAGGGGAGGAAAAGAAAACAGCAAAGAAGAGTCCAAATGTCTTATTTTTATTCTTTACCTAAATCAAAATTAGATCCTGTAATGTTTATGCAATATTGCGTATGAATTTAGCAATATTGCTTATGAATCTACCAAAAGATGCAGATTGTGAGATGCAATGCAGATTTTTCAGTTTTTTCACCAGGATGGTCCTATCTGAAACTGGGATCCTTTCCATCCCATCTCTCAGGGGCCTGCTTGATTTTTCAGTGGAGATATTGCCAGCAGAATAATAGTATGCTTATAGAGATTATGAATCAATGCCCGGACAGTGCTATAAACCAGTATTTCTCATCTTTGGAAATTTTAACTTTGACAAACATTGCTGTAAAGTAAACAGTCTAATCTGTGCAAAACAAACAAACAAACAAACAAACAAACAAATAAATAAATAGCAGGGAAATTACTCCTTTTCCCCTCTCAGAGAGAAAGCTAATTGTGTTTATTTTTTAAAGGTGTGTGTCATTAAATTCAATTTGTGTGCAAAACATGTTTATATTATTCAAACAGCCTTAAAAATACTAAGCAAATAGTCCATAGAGCTAAATGCCCTCTCATTTTGGTTTCTAGCTGAAAAGAAAGAACAATGTCTTATATGCTCTTATCAAAGCTCAATATATAATTATTTTGACATTTAGAGACCTGCCCCCTTTCTTTTTTCAAAGGAAAAAAAAATTAGAATTTACTAACCACAATGCACCGATCCTTAACCATTTGGTGATTATGTCATTTTGAAGTCCTTGACACCAAATAATGAAAGATACTGAGCTGGGCTATAAAAAGGAAAAAAAAGCGATCATAATCCAAAGCTTAACAAGCTGAATAACAAACAAATGAAAAAGTAGGAAGTGATAGACATGTAAAAAAAAAAAAAATCTCTAAGAAGATGCAGCAATTTCCTATGGTGGCATGCCATTTGCTAAGAGGGGGAAAAAAAACCTGTGCTAAAAATAGCATCCAGTGCTCTTACACGTGCCTTATGCTACAAGGAAAATTTCTCTGATTTGTACTGATCACAGATTCAGAGGAACAGCGGATCAGAAAGTGAGGAAGAAGGATGATGCATCACTATACTAAGCCAATTTTTGTCAATCGAGCTATTCTTGCGAGAAAACAGACTTGTTAACATCTTTCAAAAATTCAAACAGTATCCAGGATCTCTTTTAATGCCATGGTAATTCAGGCCGGTGTTCAGGTATTATATCTGAAAGAAAGATGATGCTCTGTTTACAATAATCCCCACCATTCAAATGTGGATCATAATTTTGTGCAATATCCAACTTCTCCAACTCTAATCTTTGCTGTCCTAGCTTCAGTGCTGTCTCTCCATTCCTGGAAAACTTGGGATAAAATTTCCTCTGTCATAAATATATACATGTGACATATTTGCACATATGTTTATGTATCTGCGTATGCTGAGTTGCCACAGCTACATCAAAAGACAGCTTGGCTAGAATTATTTCCTTCCAAATTTATACTGCTTTTATTGTACATTGCCCAGAGTCACGATCACGAGATGAGCAACTATATAAAGGTGACATATAAATATTAATTGAAATAATTACTAATTTAAAATAAATTACTTTTAATATAAAGTAGGTTATTTATAAAGTTAATTGATTTCCTGCTGGCATATAATACATATAATTTCCTACTGGCATATAATACATAAATCAGTCACAGACACATGCATGCACACTATCTTACTTGCTGCAGTAGAAAAAGGAAAACAAAAAAGACAGACAGGGCAGGCGAGAAATAATATCTAAGGGAAGGAAAGGGAGTGGAAATGAAAGAAAGAACAAACTAGATGGAAATGATACAGAAATGTGTAATTAAGCAGAGGACAAAAAAGAGAAGGAAGTCTCACTTAGGCATTATCAAAATTATCCTTCTCTAGAGGATAAAAAGCTGTTAGAAGAGACTTCATAAGCGGAGGAAAAAAAAATCCTTGACAGGGTGGGATGTCACCATTTTCCTCCAGGCAAGCATAGTGCTTGATACAGCTCTAATTAATGTAATGAAATAAGTAAATAACGTTCAGTAATGTCAAGAATTTGATATAGAATTAAGGAAGCATAAAAACTTCTTAGTCCAGAAATCATTCTGGAAGTTGGAACAATGCCGCTCCATTTTAGGTAGATCCAATTTTGAAAGATAGGGTGGAAAAGGCACTCAGTGAGGTAAAACCAGAAGCAGAACAGAAGATTGTTCTGAACAAGATGGCTCCAAGTAGTTGTAGATCCCAGAAGTCACTGCCCTGTCCTCATGTTTTCCAACTAAATTGCTTTTTTCTCTCCTTTATGCCTTTCAGTCTACAGTTTTTCATCTTTCTAGTTTGTAAGACTTAGCTTATTTAATTAAAGTAAGTATATTCATATACTATTTTGAAGGATATAATGCTATGCTTACCTCAATACAATTCAGGAAAATGTACCTTTTTATCTATCCTCAGTCAATTGAGTTTCTTGAAATCTTGATGGCCATTCTTTATTATTTCAACTACAGTAATTTATTTTAAAGATATGTCCAGTGCCTGATGCTGTCTCTTTGTGCTGGTATATACCCATTAATGCTGTATTTCAACAATGGTGTAATTAGGTGGTTCATTAAAAGATGTAGTTCTTTCATTTCATTTGGGAAGATGGATCAATTCTGTGTATTTTGTTTTTATGTGATCTCTGCTTACTTTCCAGAACACCAGTTTTGCATGCACTTTAATGAATAAGCATTCAGGTAATCAAGACATGATTCATTACCTTCCCTTTTAAACACAGGTATCTATTTTTTATATACTAAATGTCACCAACATAAACATTGCTGATGGGTAACATTATCCCAAATTCCTTCCTCTCCCCTTTGATTTTCCTTTAATCAAAACATCTAGACCAGGGAGAAGTAGTATTCATTAGCAATGAGCCAAAAATGGCATATGTATTTGAAAGAAAATCCTTTTTCAGCTTGGAGAAGAAATTGAGTTTAGGGAAAATCTTAGGAAGTTTTTGACTTCAAATAATTTTGTAGGAGTTGAATTTGTAATTTGAAGCCTCTAGCTTTCTGCAGTTCAATTAAATTGCAAAGAGGCTATGAATGAATTCCTTCTAGGAGCTATTTCTTATCAGGGATTAAGGGCAACCACATATACTGCAGGTAAATAATAAAATACTTAAGTACACTATCTTAAGTTAAAACATTGGCAAAAAGTTCTACAGTATTTCTTTGAGAATTAGAGAAAAAATAGGAGTTTTTCACAGAAGAAAAAAAATGGAAAACTGGAAAATACATTTTGGTGCAGTATTAATCCATTCTTTCTGCTTTCCTTTTCTTCCTTTGTTCCTTTATTTAACCACTTTTGCTTTTCAATGCTGGCTGAGGAATTCTGGGAAAGAGAGTCCCATGAGGTTGAAAAACACTGTTGTAGAGAGTTCAAGTGGGCAATTTTCTCCATATGGTGTTTCACCAGTTGTAAAAAGCAGTTCTTTGCAGTTGAAATTGTATTATGCCCTATTATTGAAATGCCACTTTAGTGGATGCCATTTTTGATGTAACTACAAATCTCTATAAAATCAAGAAAATGTTCATGTTATAAATCTCTGTTATATGTATTTAATGTTTCAATAGGAAGCCTTATTGCAAATTCTTCCTTGCAAATTTCCCAGCACCTGCCAAAATCACTGACCTCATAAGATTCCATTTACTAGATTTACTCACTCTCAGAAGAGTAAAATTGAATAGAAAGCAGCATTTCTCCAAGGCTAATCATCAAATTTTCTCAGTGATGCTAAATCTCTTTGAAAATATGTTCTCATATTGGTTTTTTTCTAACATACAGATAGTCTTTGATCTATGACCACAATTGGGGCCAGAACATCCATCATTAAGCAATTGTGGTCATTAACTGAGACATTTTATTACCTATGACCTCTTTTGCTGTGATTATTAATTGAATCATGAAGTCAGTTAAGTGAATTGGGCTTTCTCAATTGACTTTGCTTCCCAAAAAGCTCCCTGGGAAGGTCACAAATGGTGATCATGTGACTATAGAACACTGCAACAATCGTTAAAGTGTAAGGACCAGTCATAAGTCACTTTGTCCAGCACTGTCATAACTTTAAATGGTCCTTAATGAATGGTTGCAAGTCGAGGACTACCTGTATTCCCTTACCATCCCTGAAATGCTCTTAAGATCTAATAGTCAAAACTAAAAACAGGTAATCCTCAAGTTACAAATGTAATGGACTCTGCTAATTACATTCGTAACGTAAGGATTCGTAGGCATGAATCACGTAACTTGAATATTATCACTCCCTGCTTTCGCCTACACATTCGCTAATCAAATGTGTGAGTCATTATGTGCATGAGGTATCTCAGGGTGGGGAAGACCATTGGGGGGGGCTACCCAAGGCCTCCCTGACCCAGAGATACCCCCTCCCATCCTGCTGTGCCGGACTCACTTACCTTGCAAAGATCTGTCTCCTCTGCCATGGTTTCTTTCCCTTTGAGGAAGAGGAGAGCAGGAAGATTTCCTTTCCAGCATCCAGTTGGCTTTCAAATGCTTTTCATGCTAAGAGTGAAAGGTTCTGAGGACTGTGATCTCACGTGACTTCAGGCACCTGTTTTTGCAGAGAATGGTGCCTAAAGTCACATGAGATCATGGCCCCCAGAACATTTCACTCTTGGCACAAAAGGCATTTGCAAGCTGACAGGACGCTGGAAGGGAAATCGTCCTGCTCTCCTCTCCTTCAAAGGCAAAGAAACCATGGCAGAAGAGACAGGTCTTTGCAAGGTGAGTCTGGCATGGCAGGATGGGATCGGGAAGCAGTTTTGGGGAGCAGGAGATGGAAATAGGATGAATGTTGCAGTGCCACTCCGGACATTCATAAGGGTGAACAACTGCTATGGTGCTGCAACATTCGTAATTTCAGGACTTTGTTGTAAAAACTTGGGTGGGTGGGTGGGTGGGTAATCGTGTAACTTCAAACTGTTACTAATTAAACTGTCGTAACTAGAGGATTATCTGTATAATTATGTTCTTTGATGCACATAAATAATAGAATCAACTGGGAAATTCTGTTTCAGAAGTTGCACCGACATAAATTTATTTTGATAGTTTGTAAAAGAGGATTTCCAGAGTCACTGTATGTAGGCAGTTCAAGGGTGGAAATCAACAATATGAAAATCCAAAGTTTGTGAAAAGTGCTGAGTTAAACTTCCTCACACTATATAATACAGTTACATTTCGGATTATCAAACTTGATTATTTGAAAGATATGAGGGATAATTTCATTAGGCTTTCTTTCATTCGATAAAGCAAATCTAGGACCTTCTGTTGGCCCAAAATATAGTGGTCCAAGTGCTCACTATTGTTGGGTTGGTGGGTATACATGGTATCTGTTTAATAGGCTCTGTATCAGCTTCTGGATACAATTTGAAATGCTGGTTTTATAAAGACCTCTTGTGACGGCATAAAGTCACAAGACCTCATGTTGGACCTCATCTCCTCACAAGAGATAGCACAACCAGTTCAAGATACAGTTTATAGCAAAATATGATCCCATTTTATATTAATACAAAACATTATGTACTCGATAAACTTGAACAGCTGGAAGTTTTCATTTACTAAGAGCATCACTAATAAACTTAAAAGCTGTTAGTAATTTCTGGCAACAACAGTACGAGTAATCACATAACAACTATTTACCAATTAACTTGCAAGTCTTCCATTCTATTGTGTATTTGTACTACGATAACACATTGTAGTGTAACAGGCAATATATGAAAGACGTCATTCGTAAGTATGTCATCCATCTATCAAGGATGTATTTGATTTTTAAATGAATAAGCTCCTACTGCCACCTAGTGGGTTTATTGCATACAACTAAGGCTTGGCTGCACCTAGCAAGTTTACACTTTTTATATCTATAAATCTATACTACCGATATAGATTTACAAATTTATGTATAAAAGGTATGAAATAGAGTAAACAGAACTAGAGTATTTTATTAATAATTTATTATCTGTAAGAAAAACTGGCTAATGGTAGATTTCAGTAAAAACCTTTACAAGACTGCTGCATCACAAATATACAGACACTATAAAAACTGTGCTGTGATTTTGGTTCTAAACAGGAATGCAGTGGGCCCCAACACACTTTTCAGGAAAAGAAAAAATGGATACTGTTCCAGAGTACAAAACTTGTGTAAGACACTGCTATGTTTTTTTGCCCAGAAAATATCAGATGTGTTTTACAACCTGGAAATTATGTACAGTTGGAAATGCATGAGTTATTACACTGAAATATATAAGCGATAACACTGAATTTCTGTGAGAACACATTTAAATACAGTAAACCTTTGATTTAATGAACTAATAAGGGGAAGTGTATCTGCTACAGCACTCTTTGTATTGTGTAAAATCTGAATCTGCTTTTACAGCTGCACGGTGTATAGGATTCTATATGTACGTATACAGAAGTTATACAGTGTATGGGTCAATTACATCCTCTGCATTGTAAGCTAGAACTGTTCAATCAAGGGTTTACTGTATAGTGATTCCTGAATATAATGTAGCCCAGAGTTTAATGGCACACAGAACACCACTAAATCAGTGGAAATCAAATCTTAAAATTATCTACAAAATCTAGTTAAAATTACTAAAATCAAAACTGTACATAAAATTTACAAAAATATAAGAAAAATGATTTGCTTCTGAATGATATAAATACATTTATCATGCTAAAATGAGGAACTGGTATGTGTTCTTTTTCCTGTTTCTAACATAGACAATGTAAGTACAAAAAAAAAAAAAAACCACACAGGAGATCTGTGATTAATGAAACTGCAGTAGGGGGAAAAAAAGAGAGGAAAAATTGGTTAATACGAGCTGCATATTTCATTGCAGCCATGCCAGTTTTAGTTCACTGAAATAATAGTGCTCAAGCATTGCCAGGGGGGGGAAAAGCTCTCCAAGATTCTCTACAATCCTTTTTCTTTTTAGTTCATTAGCATCCAGGCACTTTTTTTTTTTTGGAGGAAGAGTATCAGACTTCTGTGTGCTGCTGAGGATCAAGGGGAGGAATGATCACATCTTCAAAATGGCTGTCGTCCCCACTTTCATAGTCACTCATCATTACCTCAGACTCCATTTCGCAGCATGCTGACATATCAGAGCATGAAGCTGTGGAAGCGTATGCAGAAATGGACATGTTGTCTACAGGGTCTCTGTTATAGCTTACAGTGTAAGGAGCAAAAGTTTCTGGGAAATTTGTAGGGATTCCATTTATTGTGTTCTGAGGTTCTGAAATATCTGAAGGATAGTGATGGGGGAGATACTGGTTGAGATTGAATCTTTGCCTGCTCCCTACCGAAGACCCTAAACTACCTACAGCAGATACGTCCCTGGACTGCTGTACGGAGTCAAACTGATCATTGTATTCCGGTGGCAAGGGTGGGAGGTCATCAGGAACAGGGAAATCATCTGGTGGAGGTGGGAAGTCACTTTCGATGTCATAACCTCCAGTGTAATAGTCAGCATCAATTGAATTTGGATCTGTGTACAGAGGTGCCGCCTCTTCAACAATTTCATAATTTGGATATTCTTGTATGCCAGGCAGTTGGACGTTTGGCATCCAGTCAGAAGTATCCCAATGATAGCCTGGAGAGCAGAAATAAAGAAAAATTGAGTATCTTGTTCCTGATTTACCATTAATACTGAAAAACCAAAGCAAATGCATCAAGAGCAACTCAGGATTAGAGAATGAATAACTGGAGCAATTTGCCTGTAATGGTTAACAAAGACATTCAGTGTTACAATCACAAGTTCATAAAGTGCCATGCAGTATATAGTTTATTATCCAAGGCTGAGCTATCTTAATTTCAACATATCTTATTACACAAAGTTGTGAAAAGATGTAGCTGACCTCCTATACAGGGCACAGCAAAAGGGTGTCCAACCCTGGCAACTTTAAGACTTGTGAAATTCAACTCCCAGAATTACTCAGCTAGCTGTGGAATTTTGGAAGTAGAAGTCCACAGATCTTTAAATTGCCAATGTTGGACATCCCTTACTGTGTAAGGACAGTATCATTCTTTGGGTAAAAGAATGCAATCACCAATCACCAGGTGCACGGCAGCCACTTACTCAAAGCACTTTCTTTGCATGTAATGCTTATACTCCATTATTCTGATTCGGCTTTATACAGAAATAAGTCTCACTGGGTTTAACAGTATTTTCTTCTCAGTGAAGGTATATGGGATTGCAGGATTTGTCTATTACAGTTAATGGAAATGAGAAAACTTTTTTTTGACCAATTCCTGACTTCAATAATTCTGAAATAGAATCTTTTTTCATCCATTTTTGGCAAACTGACCAATATTGCTTTTCCAGTCTAAAATATGCAGTAATTGTTCAAACTGAATTTCCCCATTTATAATGTATTTTTGATATATCGCAATAGCACTTAGATTGATATACCGTTTCCCAGCCCTCTCTCAGTGGTTTAGAGTCAGCCTATTGTCTCCAACAATCTGGGTCATTTTACTGACCTTGAAAGGATGGAAGGCTGAGTCAACCTTGAGCTGCTCAGAATTGAACTCTTGGAATGAGTAGTAAATTAACCCTGCAGTACTGGATTCTAACCACTGCGCCACCATAGATCTTATATCTGTTTGTGTGTGTGTGTGTGTGTGTATGCATATATGTGTGTTGTCTATATATGTACACACACGAGTACATATTGTAAAGCAAAGTGGGTATTCAGGAACTTTTTTCCTGTTCTTTTATCTTTTAACAGATCAGAACAGACTGCAGTAACTTTAGGATATGTTCTCCTGCTATATAGGAAATAGGTTTGCTTAAATATTACGCATTTTTTCAAAAAAAGCATACACTAAAATAAACATGGAATAAACAGATTTAGGAATAAGCATAGTATGCAAATGGTATAGAAACAAGTTTATTTTTGGTCTAGATTGGGACCAATAAATTTAGGATCTGATTTTTAAAAAAATCAAATTTTTTAATTTTTAATATTACTGTCACTAATATTATCAATGACCAATCGTCTCTTTAACAGAAAGTATAAAATATAATTGAATATCTGATTTTAAAAAAGTATTAGTAGCAGCATTCAGACATTCACATGTCAAAACAAATATTAAGCTAACCATGCAAAAATTTGAAATCTGCTTTGTGTTGTAGAACAAATATAAAATAAAATATGCTGAAAATAAAGGTGAACTGATTATAAAAACATTGTGGTGTTACAAAAAATAACATTTCTCCAATTCATGATAAATTCTAAAAAGGTGTAGTTTAAAACATTGCAATAAAGTGTATGAATTACAACACAAACACACACTAAGCAACCAATTAAAATCAAGTTAGTGCTGTGGACATTTAAATGAGTATCACTGAACATCTACATGCAGAAATCACCTCTTGAATTGCCCAGGTCAGGAACAGCAAAAGACTCTTTAGAAGACAAGTGAAAAAGAGGACGAAAATACACAGTTGATTAGTTCCAAAACTCTTAATGGCCCCAAATCCTATATGATGTCATGATAATGGCACACAAATTCATGTTCATTTTTATCTATTATAGTTATGGAATTATGTAGCTAAAGGCTGAAATCTGTGAAGGAACGTTAGATTAGTAGCTAGATGATAATAACATTCATCAAATAGCCTTATAAAAAGGGCTTCTGAAAGTAACCTCAGTTTCAAAAGGTGATCCTGTATCTCAATCAACTTTTAGGTACACAAAATTAGTTATGTGCCTCCTTGAATCTAATGGAAATGCTTATTATGAACCTGACAAACTTCCAAATCATCAGGGATATCCTTAGGTTCCCCTTAGTTACGAAGACACTCAACTATCAAGCATGCAGTAAACACCCTTTTGTATGTGGTTCCTAAACTTTGGAATGTATACCTTAAGTAGGAGAGTTGGGTCCCATTGTCCCAAAATTTGGAAAATTGGTAAAAGCACTTTTGGCCAAGCTTAACTTACCTGATTTAATTACTGATTTCATAGGGCTTTTAATTTGTTTTAGCTTATATTTTGTACTTTTACTGTTGCAAGCTTAATGGTCAAATAGATAGGAAGATGTGATACAAATCCAATATTTAAATAACAACAGTAAATATCTGAGACCTACGCAATTTTTGTGAAGTATAAATCTTGATCTTGTTTGGTTTATTTTTATGTCCACACTGATCTTGCACACTACTATGAGTAATATGAGGATTACTGATTATTTTTTATAAAATAAAAACATTTTAAGTCTAAAGGTTGATGAATACCGTGTTTCCCCAAAAATAAGATCCTCTCTTATATTTTTTTGAACCCCGAAATAAGCGCTTGGCCTTATTTTCGGGGAGGTCTTATTTTGGGGCGCATGGAGCAAAATGGGGCTCTTCTTGCCATCTTAGCTGATTTCCAGCTCTGTCTCCCTTACCCTAGCCAGAGGAAATGGCAGGGACATGCTGCGCATGCGTTTGAATATTTTCGGGAAGGGTTTATTTTCAGAGCGGGCTTATTTTGGGGATGTGTGTGTTATTTTAGTGCATGCGCTCAAAAGCCCAATTAGGCTTATTATCTGGGGAGGTCTTATTTTTGAGGAGACGTGGTATGTATAACTGACTGGATCCATTTCATTTTATTTACTTTTCTAGGGCCCTGCTAATTGTGGCTACATGATCTATTCTAACCATGTTAAGGGGCCACCGGGTATTGACTTAGTCCTTAGGCTTTTTCTTTAAAAAAAAGTGTTTATGTGTACATTATTGTAAGACATGGGTTTTCCACAGACTTCTGATTCTATGTTACTTGTAGATGGAAGTATTTATAAGATGGGCATGTTTGTGGACAGTGGCTTTGTAGCATTTAGAGAATATGTGTGATTTTATGTTAGTTGCCTCCCCTAGGTTACATCGGGAACTTCCAGGAACAAAGATCATCCATTACTCGTCCTCTTCTTCCTACTCTTAGTTATCACACACATGAATGGAACCACATAAGTAACACTTTCTGAAATATTTCAGAAATACCACTTGTAGTAATTGTTGTTATAGAAGATATGCAGATGTATGTATTTCTATATACAGAACATATAATTAACACAATTAGTTTCATATTGTTATTGCTGGAATAATTGTTTTAGTGGTCAATTATCATTCTGCCCTAATATGATGTCTTTCAGCTGTGTTTGGAATAGATTCCTTTATCTCTTGTTCTGTCATCTTGTAGAAAAATTCTGATAATTCTGAGAATTGTGACATATATTTGGAGAACACTACAGGAGTTTGCTGCATTCAAAGAGCCAATATAGATTCGCAGAATTCAGTCCTATTGTACAGTCACCTTACACTAACCTGAATGCCAAGAAAAATAAGATCTGAAATAATAGTTGTTCTAACACACTAATTTAAAACAGCTCCTACACTGCAAACTATTCTGTCTTCCCAGCCAATAGGGTACATCTGTATGCATAAAAATAAATTAAAATAACTTTTTCAGTATGGGATGAAATCTATATGCAGAATGGTGAATATCTGAACATTATTTATTTATTTATTGGTTCGATTTATATGCTGCCCTTCTCCGGAGACTCAGGGCGGCTTACAATGCGTTAAGCAATAGCCTTCATATTTTTGTATATAGCTGATTAGCAGGGCTTTCGGCCTCCCCTAAGCGGTGTTCTTTTTTATACAAAGTCAGCTTATTGCCCCCACAATCTGAGTCCTCATTTTACCTACCTCGGAAGGATGGAAGGCTGAGTCAACCCTAAGCCTGGTGAGATTTGAACTCCAATAATTTGAATTATTCCATTTGGATTATGCCTTTCATGTAAGTAAAGAATGAATGTATGCAAAATGGAAAAAATTCTGACAAAGAACTGAATTGAATTCTATATGAACTGAAATGAATATCTATATTACTATTTGTTATTCAAACTGATTGCAGCCATTTAATAACATTCTCACCAATATTATTATAGAGGTGTGGGCAAAGAGATTGCTTTATTCGGAGGAATCCTTCATTGCCGAATACTTGAGCTGAAATATAAATCAGTGTCTTGCTGTTTCATAATTTATACTTTTTATCAGTACAATAAACTCTTGATCTGCATTCTACTATTGACACCAATGTATTCCAATCTGATTCCCTCCAGATGTATTTAGACATTATGAACATCTCAGCTAGAAATTCCTGCAAAGTTCTAATTTATCTGGAGATTTACTATGGTGGATGAAGATGCATTATTAGACAAACTTTTAACTGTTATGCTTTATGCCTTAATTCCATTGTTGTAAACAATCCCATTAGCTATCTAAACATGAAGACAGAAAAAGGGAACTCTTTACAGTTCTATAGTATTTAGAAGGCTTTTAGAATGTAAATCATGGGTGAATAGATTTTGGGTTGATGAAGCCCCCAACTTCATCCCATTCACACTCATTTCCCTCCCTTTTCTCAGGAGGGTGAAGCTTTCAATTTTCTCTACAATCACAACCATCACTAACACTATTTCAACCTCCCAATACTGAAAAATTTTCAGTATGGAAATTTGCATATGGGAGCTGCATCAGAGGAATAAAGTTAGAATTAATGACAGGAGCATTTTAGGATTTTGCTAAAATTCACAAGATCAGATTGTTTCAGTTTGCTTAGAAACTCTCCCACAATGGCTGCCAGCACTCTCTGGGTTTCAGTGCCATCTAAGAACTAGATGTGATGGCCATAAACTCAATATGCATGGGAATAAGCTCAAGTAATAAAGAAACACACCATCGAGACATTGCTCAGATAAAAGAAAACTGAGTCTAGGACAGAACTGTGAAGAATCTCAGACAGGATCCTCTCTAGTTTTCATAGATGAAGCAATTTTAAGAAAACATGGCTGAAATGATTAAGGTTACTTTAAGAATGCATTTACTTTCACACATTTATGTAAATTCATATGGGGTAAACTGAGGCAGAGATACAAGGAGCTGCTCAAAGCCATCTAGTCAATAACTATTGCATTTAGATAAGTATCTGACTTCAAAACATCCCTGATTTGCATGAACTTCACAAATAGCTATTGCTCATTTTATGCATCTTGAGGATTGTGGAATGTTACCATTCATATTCTTGAATTTAGTGCCATTTGAGTATTACAGAGCTTCTGTGTGGATGTGAACTTTTGGGATATCAAGTCAGAATAATACAGGGGTACATTAGACATCTCATCCTACATAAATCAATAAAGATATCTTTTAAAAATATATATACCAATATATACAGCACACATTGTCAAATCGACACATTACTAATAATAAAGCAAATTTGTACATTATCTTCCAATGTTTCCGTGTTAAAATACAGGGCATGCAATAAATAAAAATGAAAACTATATACCTTCTTTTCCCACCGAGTCAACAACAGCATTGACAAGGTGTATTACAGTCACTAGGGAAGCTTGTAAAAAGTATGGAAGGAGTAAGTTAAAAAAGAAACCTATGATTAGCAACCATTTCAAATAGCACATAACATTATGTCAACATGAACTAATGTAAGACTTATATGTTTTATAAAAATTACATGCAATGTAAAGCTTGAAACAATTCTCTATGTACACCCACACAAAACATATATCCCCCCGCCACACAAACAGATTAGCACTAGCATTGCTTCATTTTGATTATATAGAAATATTGAATTACAGTTTCTAGTAGAATGAAAACATTTTCAACCTGCAAATATCAACGATCAATCCTATCCACATGAATGGCTTACAAAGGTTACCAAAACTAAAAATGGATTGCGAAGAGAAACATGCACTATCATTTATACTCATTCACTCTTCTTTTCAAACATGTATATAGATTGTCAAACACAAATGCAATACAGCAATTATAAATCGCACACATGAATAGTTACTTTTCAGAAAACAGAAGTGGGTTCAAGCCTTTCACTATTGCACTAATCTTTTTGGAGAAAAGCATCAATTTACCAGGATATGCATCATCAAGAAATTCCTACACTGCACCTGGGCTCTATTTGTTTTGAATTAGGTCTGAATTAGGTCACTATCAAGTTGCAGGAAACACCTTCAGATTTACTGATACAAAAAAGTTGAGTTTTAAAAAGTGTGAGGAATGACAGTCAGAGCAATTAACCCCAAATAGATTCTGTTTTAGGACTATGTGTATCCCCTGTGGCTTGCCACCTGCGTATCTGCAAGCACTCATTTATTAAGGAAATAAATACAATCCAGTACATAATCCATCTTTTGTGCAGGCAAGATGTAGAGGAACAGGTGTCCTAGCAAGTATTACGAGAAGGTTAGATTGACACCTGGAAAACTGACAGGTAAAAAGGTAGTGGTAGGGATAGAAAAGAAAGGAGAGGGGAAGAATATTTTACAAAATCTTTTGAAAAACACAGGGACAGAGTCTGTGGGTTTTTCTCCCCATAGAATAAAATTGAGGTAGCTTTTAATAGGTTAAGGCAGGAATTTTATAGAAACTAGTTCAGAATAAGCAGAAGCAATGGCCAGAAGACAATTAGGATTAATGTTAGTGGAAATAGAGGTGGAACAAGGAAGCATAAAGTGGAACAGTATTTCAGAGAGGTTTAATTACATTTTTGAATTGTGCTTTTAAGTTTGCGTTTGCATTTTATTTTGTTAGCTGCTCCAAGCAGCCTTAATTGAGTGTAAAGTGGAATACAAAATGAGATGAAGTTGACAATATTGAAAAAGGAAGTCTGTTACTAGAAGTAGTAGGACATAAGAAAAGCAGTGTGAAAGTTAAACTATGGAGGGTGGAAGACGCTTTGATATATGCAGCCAAATTGCTAGCTCTATTTCTCTGTTTCTTCTTAATTATTATCTGAGCAGGCTGCATCATGCTTGGAGCTCCAAAATACTTTCAGCTGCAGTCTGCAATTATGATATTTGTCATTGCTATTTTTTTCTTATCATGCTGTATTATATTAACTTATTTGGAAACAGCATTCAGATTTACAGAAAGAAAGAACAATTTCTATAGTGAGAAAAAACAGGAGCACATTTTGAAACTTCTGCAAATTTACAAAAAGCATTATCTACTAAGACACACATACACACACATCCGATTAAAAAAGCCAGAAATCAATAAAATTTACTTTTTTAAAGTAATAAAAGGAAGTTTTAAGATGTAACATTTTTATCAGAAAAATATGTTTTGATATACTAATTAAAATTTACAAAAATGTTTTTAAAACAGCAGGCTTAGTGGTAATTTAAAGGAGAAAATACTTAAGGTTAAGTCAAATTTGAAAAATAAAAACAGATTTTCTGGATATATTGGATGGATCAGGCAACTTTCAGAATGTTTTCCTGTTAAGATTATAGTCTGATTTTGTTAAGTGGAATATTTTTAATGCACAAAGTGCATATTATGCCATGATAAAGACTAAAGGGATATTTAGTCCCTATCGTGGCATAAAGCAGATTGCAAGACATTTATAACAAAGCCCCACCAGACAACTTCCTTCATTACTTATGTAATCAGACTTACAAGCAAATCCCTTATACTCTGCTTTCGCTCAGTACTGCTCTGATCCATATGGGAGCTGAGGCAGCAGCAGCAGCAGCAAGGGGAAAAAAAGGAAACAAATAAAGCTGTAATCCAATTTTAGACGTTTAAAGCCTCACATTAGCATCAAACAGCTAATGTTTATACTTCCAAAGGATTATTTTACAAAGGAATTATTTAGTCGTATCTATCATCAATTACCTATCAAACAAAGATATATTAACCGATTTAACAACTTTACTGAGCTAATTTATATTATGTGAAACATGTACATTCCTATAGAATATTATGATATTGGTTATGATAGTGTAAAACAGGTATCTGGTGATGAAAGTTAAGGAGATTGATGGTGCTGCACAAATCCCACAAGGAAAGTTGTAATTCTATATGTCTGGAGAACCCCAAGCTGAAGAAGACTAAAATGTAGCAATGAACAATAAGGATCCATTGTGTACCTACCGTTGTCATCACATGATTCTGACTGGAATGAACTGAGGGACTGGACCTCAGACATACTTTCCCGAGCACTGTAAGGCTGAGACCCCTTTTCTTCCAGAGGCTTCTTTGGCAGGCAGGAGTCAAGATCCACAACTTTAGCTAAGGAAGAAACCCCCCCCCACAAAATAAGAATCATCAGAATGAAACCATCTACCTCATAAAATAGCCAAAAACTATAAAAAGAACATGAAAGATATGTACAATTTTTATTAGGTGTGCCTTTCTGAAGATCTCACCTAGGCTTAATGAAAGGGATTGAAAGCAGATATTAGCTGCTATAAACAATATGTTTCCACAAAGAACACAACAGAGAGGGGTAAATGGATCCTTACTTCTCCAAGTTGTGCTTGGAGAAGATGCCAAGCTCCTCCAAGGAGATGCCAGTGATTGGGTAATTGTCCATAGATACAACATATAGATCAGCATTGCTGGCCACTGCTTATGCCCTCTTCCCAGATTGTGCACTTAGGGATAATGACTACTGCCAAAACTATGGTTATGCAGAAGTGCCAGACAAAGAGAAAGGATTCTCTTTTTCTTTCTCTTCCATCTGAAACATCCTGTAACACTGGGGAAAAGGAGACCTTCAATTTCACGGTATACATCCCCTAAATCCTATGTCCCCTCCTACAAGATGCATATTATAAAATGATTAAGAGGCTTGAGCAGTCAATATTTTTAATTTCTCCTCACTCCAACTTTTTGTAAGTTCTTGGTGTTTTCAATACTAAAGTAATTCTTATTTTAACATATATGAAACTAGGAAAGTAGAATGTTCCTTTCTGCTCTACAAAAGCTAAAAAGCTCTACAAAAAAAACCCCACAAAAGTAAAAACAGGATTTTCTGTCCTTAGTGTTCTATTTAATCAAGAAGTTTCCTCTCTAATTAAAAATTTTCTTAATTCTATGGTCTCAAACTCTAGAATCTCATAAGTCTACATGGAAGAGGAGAAAGGAGGAAATGCTACATTACTTTTTTTCCAGAAGTGCATACATATCTACTGCTTGAGTTTCCAAGTCTTTCTGACTGTACAGAAAAGAGTTTTCTATTTTTGTATGATCACATTTTGCTTGCATTCAACCATCCTAATTAACTATCAGAGGGAATAATTTACTACATAACATAAGTGGTAAAAAGTGACTTGTTACTTGATGTTTAGCTTACACTCTAAATTGCCCCCCGTCATTTTATTCCTAGTTTATGATTGATAATGTTATTGCAAGACACGTCTCAACATCCTATCAGCAAACCATTTTTAATAGAAAGAAAAGCAGCACTTACTGTCATAATCAAAGTCCCAGCTGGGTTTCTGTATTGAGTCACTGTCTGATGGAGAATTGGATGGAGGAGGCGGTGGCAAATTAGGAGCTACACTGCAAACAGCCACTGTTTTTCTATGACCATGTACAGAGTCAGGGTTAAAAGTAGTAAACTCTGGATGTTCTGGAATAGTGGAACCTTCAAAAGAATTTCTGTCCAAGTTGTTTCTAGAGTCACTTGGAATGCTCGGAGTATATGAAATGGGGCGTACAGGCACCTGAGGCGGAATGTCAGAATAAATGTTCTTATTCAGTTTGGAATCAAAGTATGGTCTTTGCAAGAAAGCTGTTGTGGTTCCTAGGTGTTTGTCTTCTGATTGTGGCTGGCTTTTCCTCTTTTTTCTGATCATTCGGCGACAGACAACGAAAACCCCCACTAATATTAAGATTATTGCTATGAAAATGATTATTCCAATTACTTCGGCTAAGCCAATGTTCCACGAAGTTGACACAAATTTGTTAAGGACCTCAACACAATGTTTTCCTCCAAATCCATGACTACAGTTACAGTTATAAGCACCATATGTATTCTCACACAGAGCGCCATTCTGACATGGGTTTTCGATGCATTCATCGACATCAGTTAGACACCTGCAAAACATTAAAAGATGTTGAGGGTCTGTGAATACTAACAGCATATATCCAGGTTATCACAAGTTTAGAGATACCAAGATTCTTATAATACAAATTGTAGTGGGCTGTAAAGTAATCTGAACTCCTGCAGGGAACAAAAAATAAGTTCACTTTTCTAAGCCAATCAATCACAGCAAACTAAAACCTGGTTATCCTATTGCCATCCAACCATTTTGCTTAAGTTACTCTTCCATTCTGATCCACTTTCCCAATTGGTTGGTGGTCATCCCAACAAGTTAGTGGGAGATAAGGTTCTTCTACTTTGGTTTCTGCTATCTGGGGACTGTTGCTTGGAATATGAGAATATGTCACAAATAGCTGCTGCGAAAAATAATTTCAGGACTACAGCATTGCATTGGCAAAAGAAAAAAAGTTAATGCATGGTTAGGTGGAAAGGAAGATAGCGCTATGGATAAGAGGAAAGACTGCCTTTAGTTAATAATTGGTTCTGATTACAGCAGAATGGGATTTTTCGAAGTGACTGTTCTACAGATAAAATCATTGCTCATAAAATTATATACTAAGGAGGTCCAACTTTGACAAATTAAGACTTGTGGACTTCAACTCCCAGAATTCACCAGCCATTCATTCTGGAAGTTGAAGTCCACAAGTCTTAAAGGTGCCATGATTAGACACCCCTATTCGATGGTCAAACAGCTGAGCACAATTAAGCACTTTGTTGCCATGATGGTGAAGATGAAGAATTCCCTAACCTACTCAACACTTTTCTAGGCCGACAGTTACAAAACCTTTTTTTACAGCTATTATTACTCTAAAACTCTAAAACTAATGCTAAAATTTGGTGGGGCACATTGCTTTCCTATGTTTCTCAACACTTACTATTTTTGCAAACAGGTGTCTTAGGGTGCACATTTGCTATAATCCAGTGATAAGCAGAAAGTAAATATTTTTTCTTGAATGCCAATACTTGTGACAAGTTCCCTTTTGCAGATGAGGTTTTGCTATGCTGCTGCACTCACCACACATATCCCAGGGATGCCCCCTTGCCCAACGCCTGGATCCCAGGCCATCAGCAGGAAAAAGACAACGGCGAAAGTTAAATCGGGGCAGCAAGAATTTGACATAAAGTACAAAGCAGCCAAAAAGGTGGACATATTGAGAGAGTGGAAAATAGGCAGGAGGAAGGAGCTGAAGCACCCTGATAGTCATAATTGCAGGCAGACTGCCAAACGTCTGATTTTTTATAACAGGACCATGGGGATGCCGCATTGCAACTTCAGAAACTAATTATACTTCTGTCATACTCTCTGTCTTTCCTTCTATCTTTTCTAGCATTGAAGTTTTCTCCAGAGAGCTAGCTCTTCACATAATTTGTCTGAAGTAGGATAATTTAATCCTGATTATTTGTACCTCTAGTAAAAACTCTATTGATTTATTCAATGATATGTTTATTTTCTTGGCTGTCCATTGTATTCTTGGAAGTGTTCTCCAACACTAAAGCTCAAAAGCTTCAATATCCTTCCTATCCTGTTTCTTCAATTTCCAACTTTCACTTCCATAGAGTGTCACAGGAATCTGATAGCTTGCACTATTCTGATCTTTGTAGGGTTGTACATACTCATGGCACCTGAATATCTTTTCATGAATGCTCTATCAGGTTCTAGTCTGATATATTTCTTGACTGCGTGTAATTTTGCCCATTACCACTATAACTGAGCCATCCATCTTGCTTGACCCCAAAAGGCAGAAGCTATCTATCACTTTGATATCTTAATTATTAATCCTAAGGCTGATGTTGTATCTGTTGTCATTAGTTTCATCTTCTTTATATTTATTTGTTTCAATATGTACTTTGGCTTTCATTACTAGAAGTTGCAGATCCTTTGCTGTTATATCTATGTCATCAACATAGTATATTTTATTGGTGTTTCTTCTTCCAATTTTAAAACCATGCTTAAAACCATCTTACATTAGTATAGTATTAGGCTATTTTACAACACATAGTCAATTCATATGATATAGCAAGCTTCATTTTCTTTAAAAAAATTCTAATTTATTATCCCAACAACTTTTGCTTTATGCAATTCAAGCAATTTGCTGGCTTGTGCTGTAAACAGTTCTATTTGTACTTTATAGGTTAAGTCTTTAAACAAAATCAACTAGAGACCTGCCTCAACACCATAGCAACAATATTATACTTGTGCTATCCATGGTTTGCTGGCTGCACAGAAAAAGCCAGTGGGGATACCTATTCACTGATAAAACTAAAATTTAGTCAGGTCCTCATGTTATCATGTGTCAAATGAACATAGTAATACAAGTTATCTTTGATCAGAATGTTCTGTATTTAGAGACCATTCCAGGACCATCTTCATAGTTAAATTTATGTTTCAGCCTCTTATGATAGAACTAAGCTTTAAAAATGGGTATGTAATATTATGGGCCACTAACCCCTCTTGTAAGAATTTTTATTCCAAATGCTATGGAAACTGGAGCAATGAAAACTGTTAACTGTACAAAAGATACCCACCTCTCACCATGAAAACCGGCTTCACATTCACAAACAGGTCCATCTAAGCTATCAATACATTTGCCACTGTTTTTACAGGGGTTGTCTTTGCAATATGGACCAATCTGACACCTAAGGGAAAAAATAATAGTCAATTACCTCCTAAATCGATCATTCAAACTTGATGAGATATGAATGTCAGCATAAGCGCACCAGCGTGCCTACCGTCCCAGTCCTACTGTCCCCATTTATATGTAATCATTCTATGTGTTTATGGCTATGTTTTGCCTATTTATATCCTTTTATTTGTGCTATTTTTTTTTCATGTGTCCATGTCTATGTCTATACTGTTACTTGTTTCCTTGTGCTTGTTGACAATAAATAAATAAATAATAAATAATATTCAGCCAGGGCTCTGTGGAAAGTTATTTTGTGTAGTAAATAGCATAGGTCACAATAGGATTCCAGGATTATTAACATTTATCCTGCCTATGTATTTGCCCAGACCATAAACAGATCTGAATATCATGGATTTCAACTGCATTTTTTGTACAATTCTTGTAGGGTGAATCTTGATTTTTCAATAAATGTGCATTCCACAAAATCCACAGAAAGTTTTGACTCTCCACAAGAATGACTGAACAAGACATATGTTTATATACACAAGCTTGTCCTCATATGTACCTCACTTCTTCAAACATACACGAAAACTTTATTCTGCTTCTAAAGTAAAGTAAAGTAAAGTAAAGTAAAGTAAAGTAAAGTAAAGTAAAGTAAAGTAAAGTAAAGTAAAGTAAAGTAAAGTAAAGTAAAGTAAAGTAAAGTAAAGTAAAGTAAAGTAAATGGATGCAATGCTCACACAGACTGTTTTCTCAAAGTACACATGCCAGCAGAGAATATTATAGAGACGATACTGTGAAGATAAACATACTAGGATGAAATTTATTTCAACAGTTAGAAAAAGGCCTCCTACCTCTGGCCTGTATATAGCCCTCTGCACTGGCAGATGAATTCATCATTGATGGAAATACAAGTGCCACCATAAAGGCAGGGATTGGAAGCACATGGGTTGATATTTACTTCACAGTGTGTACCCATAAATGCAGCTGCACACTTACAATAATAACCTGCAACGAAAGCCAAGAATGAAAGCATGTCACTGCGCTCACAAAACTAAATGTTTTTTTTTTCTGCACAGAAAAAACAATCAATGGAGCCTTTCTGAAAACCAAATCTAGATAAATTAGAACAAAAGCATTACAGAGAAGCACCATTCCTAGAAAGAACCAGTTAATAAAGCTTAATAATATCGTACCGTAGAATAAGTAACTGTAATTATGATAGCTATTTCAGAAATGAATATTACAATCAAAAGAATATAATACATCTCATTCCTTTTAAAAGGTTGACAGTGTATGAAAACTTTAAATGTTGAAATATAATAAATGGAGTCCAAATAGCTTTACTTTACTAGCATTTTGAAAACTAGACCTAGCAGTGTTGCTCCACAGGGCATTTAACATTTAGGTTAATTGAACTGAATCGGCACCTGGGATATGTAAGTTTTTTTTTCTTTTAAATGTCTTCACTTGTTCTAGGGAAAGTCTGGTTTTAGATTATTACTTGGAAAGCTAATACAAAGTTGCAGTGAGATAAACTGGTCTTGTACAGCATTTATATTTATGATCATACAAAATAAAGCCATGCTAAATACCAATAATAAACAAACAAACCTTACCTCCAGTGGAGAGTGGATTACAAATGCCTCCATTCTGGCATGGACTGCTTGAACAATCCTCCATGACTGTCAGTAAACATCCAGGAGATACATCCACAGATTCTTCCATTTGAGCATAAATCCGAGGTTTGTTATTTAGGGGCAATTCTTGACCATTGAGTACAATGGAATCCATACAGCCTCTGAAGCCATTGCTAACCTGTGGACTCCTTCCATGTCTCATACCCTGCTGCCGAATGTGACCACCGAAAAATACATGGTTATCTAAATTCAGTGTCCTGAGAGTACCAGGGGCAATACCAGAGGCAGTGTGAACCCTATCTAGAATCAGTTTAGCATAGTTTCCATCCACTTCAAGAGACACTGAATGCCATTGTCCATCGCTGATTTGAATACTCTGCACAGACACAATTCCAGGACCGCTTCCACAGTCAAATTTGTATTGAAGTTTTCCATGGTGGATCTAAAAGAAAGAAGAAAGGTAACAATTAACTTTGAAGACATCTCATTGGCTCCTGCTTACAAGAATGTCAAATGTGAATAGCATGCTCTGATATAATGCTTGAAATCTTTAAGAACTGCAACTCCTAGATTCCTGAATTCAGTTCTAAAACTTGATATCCCATCCTCTCAGAGGGCATCAAACTGTGGTCAGATTATATAATCATAGCTTCATCTAACACCACTGAGATTCACCCATTCTTGGTTGATGACCATTCATTCATTGACTATTCAAAGTTCAACAGTGCTGAAGGAGTGGTACTTACGACTCAAAGTTTCAGTTGTCCAGCAACATGATTGCAACCGGCTTTCACTTAAAATAGTTGCACAGTCACATATTTGCCATTTGCAAAGTCGAGGAAGCCAGGAAAGTCACAAGTTGCTTGGGTAAATCTCTCACGCCCAGTAGCAACCATCCCAAGGTTCTCTCTGCTTGTGCCATGCTGACCCTCACGTACCATTTCACAATCCAAAGCAGTACCCCAAGCCTTGTTGTGCTGCATTGAATATTTGTACACCCTCCTGTCTCTAACAGAAATAACCCCAAGCCTCACTGTTCTTGTGCCATACCAGACCTTTATGGCCCTTCACTTTTTTATTTTTTTTTATTTTTTTTATTTTCAATTTATATACCGCCCTTCTCCCTGAGGACTCAGGGCGGTGCACAGCCAGAATTAAAAACATGAAA
The DNA here is from genome assembly GCF_059756535.1 of Pantherophis guttatus. Taxonomy (NCBI): domain Eukaryota; kingdom Metazoa; phylum Chordata; class Lepidosauria; order Squamata; family Colubridae; genus Pantherophis; species Pantherophis guttatus. Next base: position 43,696,571 of record NC_142070.1, on the reverse strand, counting down.
TATAAATATTAAAAACAATTAAAATCTATATAAATTTGGCCCAAAATTTAAAAAACCACAAACCAATTAAACATTTAAAAATTTTAAAAAATTTCTTCCTAAGCCAGCCCGGCTTGCTGGAAAAAGTGGGTTTTAAGGGCACGGCGGAAGGCACTGAGGTCTTGGATTCTCCTTATCTCTGGGGGCAGCTGATTCACTTGCCTCACAGCAGTCACCCTAAGCCTTACTGTGTGCTAAATTGTGCTGGACCCTTGCCCATCTGAGAGCAGCCATCTCAAGCCTTGTTGTACTTGCACCATATCAAACCATGCCCCGCCTCCCAATAGCAGCCCCTTACATGCCTGCTAGCCTGTTTGAAAGCCCTTTGGGAGTTGCAACTTCCTGCCAGCTTCCCTACTGATTTTGGTTGTTGGAAACTGGCAGAAAGTTGCAAGCAGGTTAATGACTCGTAAACCTCACTTAATGACAGCAATGGGGACTACCAAGATTGCTGTTGCTAACTGATATCATCATTTATTTATTTATTTATTTGTTTGTTTCCATTTCTATACCGCCCTTCTCCAAATAGGACTCAGGGTGGTGAACAGCCAAAGTAAAAAAACAGAACATACAAAATTTAAAAACAGTTTAAAATAATTAAATATTTTGGCCGTAAATTAAAACAACCCAATTTAAAATCAATTTAAAATTTAACTCAAGCCAGCCCAGCTAGTTGAAATAAATAGGTTTTCAGGGCCCGACGAAAAATCCAGAGGTCTGTTATTGTACGTATCTCTGGGGGGAGGTTGTTCCAGAGGGTGGGCGCCGCCACAGAGAAGGCTCTCCCCCTGGGGGTCGCCAGCCGACATTGTCTGGCGGACGGCACCCTGAGGAGGCCCATTCTGTGCGAGTGTACTGGCCGGTGGGAGGCTATTGGTGGCAGAAGGCAGTCTCGTAAGTACCCCAGCCCTAAGCCATGGAGCGCTTTAAAGGTGGTCACCAACACCTTGAAGCGCACCCGGAAGACCACCGGGAGTCAGTGCAGCTCGCGCAGGAGAGGTGTCACATGGGAGCGCCTCGTCGCCCCCATAATCCCCTGCACGGCTGCGTTCTGGACCAGCTGGAGCCTCCGGGTGCACCCCAGGGGGAGCCCCATGTAGAGAGCGTTGCAGTAGTCCAGGCGGGAAGTGACGAGTGCCTGAGTGACTGTGTGTAATCATGTCATGGTTATGACAGCATCACTTAGTGATGGAAATTACAGTCCCAATTACTACTGTTAACTAAAAAATATTGTAATTCATGCCTCATTTTTCATGCAATATGATTTTTTTTAATGATTTATAAACTTCACAAGTTAATTATAGTGCTTTATTTCTTCCTACATTAAAATGAGAACAATTAAGTAGAATGAAGTCTGAATATTTACAGATATACGCTTAAAGATCTAAGTGGAATTATTAATGCCATTTAAAATTCCTAGTAATTGCTGGTAAATTGAAAATAATTCTGAATCTTTCAGTTTTCCCCTTCTCTTTATGTATTGTATTTATTTTTCCACTATGCTTCTTACCTGTATTATAGAATACTGTGAGTACTTTTGTTCAAAAAGGTTATTAACCTGGAAGATTAAAATACATATTCTAAAAAGCATTAAATATTTAGCTAACCATATAAACCATTTCAGTTCCTAACGTAGGATATTCACCTGATGATTAAATTATAGGAATCCAGTAAATTATTCTAAGTCTGCAGCAATTTAGATCTAAAGTAGATTCAGAATGAAATTCGGAAGGTTTTTGTTAATTAAAAGGTTTCAGAATTTGGAGCTACATACCTCTAAAATACTATAGTCGGTTCCTCGTGCATACATGACAACCGCATGAGTAGAATACGTTCTGAGCCTCATACTGAGTTTCATTTCCTCTTTGTTTTCATTTTCTATGAGGCGATACTTCACATAACTGTTTCCAGTAAAAGTCACTGCTTGTCCAGCTGATACTTAAAAGAAAAACCACAAACCAGGATTTAAAACTGCAGACCGTATCTGAATTAGACAAAGAGGATTAAGTGATAAAACCTTACCAGGGCACTGGGTGGCAGTACTTCCATCACAAACACAAGTGTATTTCTCTTCCTGAAGGTCAGCTAAGCATTCAGTACCTTCAGGGCATGGGTTTCTCTCACAAATACTGTTCAGGAGTGGGCATCTTCCATCTGGGGAACACATAACAGAGCACGACTTTAGTTTTATTCCTACCTCTCCTCTCCATCTTTCGGTAATTCTTCAAACAGGAGCAGCTAAACCTCTGATCCTAATTTTGCTCAGGCACAACAGGTAATGAAAATGATAGCTGTCAGAAAGCAGGATGAAGGAGAATATGACAGCCAGCCAGCCAGCAATCATTCCATCATTCAGTTGTAAATTGCTATCAGATCAAATTCTGCTGGGAAAATTACTCACCCGAGACTGTACTCTTTTTTCCCCCTATCCCTCTACAGAATTCATAAATTATGTTATCTAGGTAAACCATACACTGTTTATCATTTTCAAATCCTTTGGAGTCGGCAGGCAGAATTTTCTAGGAGTTGCAATTCTCCAATCACACCATGAATATATGTTTTCTTAAAGGCCCACACTGAATATCCTTAGGGAAAGAACTGCTAGCTGTGAAAGCTATCAAGATAAGGATAGGAAAAATGAAGCTCTTAAATGTTTGAGAGACTTCTTATAACAGCTTCCTCCAGATCTTCCAAACTTTTCCTAGAGGTTACAGCTAGCATGATTTGGGGAAAAAGCTATTTACAATAGTGAGGTCAAAAGCATGGTCTCTCCACTCTACCACTGTTTTACATTTTGCTCAATATAAGATTATACTTATAATTGTGGCTGTTAAATAGGATGGTGTCAATTTTGTATTTTATGAGAAGGATATTCCCTATACTTCACTTATTGTTTTTCTGCTTAAGAGCATAGAGTTGATTTTGTACCTTATAATAAATAGTCCTTACCTTTACAAAGGCAGACTGCACTTCTATGGTGATGCGGTGTGACAAAACTCAGTCTAGCCGTGCTGTGAGTTGACATGCTTTTCTCATCCACCATCACTTTTTCATCACAAAATTTCCCAGGGCAATCCAAGCCCAAGCAGAGTTTGTGGAAAACTTTAAGGATTTGGACACCTGAGATCTCTTCAAGATCAGGCACAGAGGAATTTATTTTGTGGAGCAAGGCTCTGGTTGAATGCTGAGAACTAGCAGCCTTTTCAACAAACAGCAGTACATCAAGATTTGATGGATGATTGGAAGGTTGTAAGCTGATTATCTGAATATCATTTCTTCTAACTCCCAAGGAAGTCCTTAAAGCTCTTTGAAAATTGCGCCAATAGTCACCAATGAATTCTTCTGGGGCAAGGTTGGCAAACTGAAAAGTGATGCTGTGATTCAGCAATTCTTGTGTCGCCTGTTTGATATGTACTGCAATGATAGCTGTAGTGGTAAACTTTCCATCTGTAACAGTAACATTCAGGGGATATTGTCCTACATCTAACCTTTTGTGGGCAATCAGTTTGCCCCCAGTGGTAGAAACACTGAACAGAGATTCCATTTGGGGATCCAGTTTGTACGTTAGAGTGTCATAAACATCTTGGTCTGTTGCATGCACTTTTCCAATGACACCACCACCATATTCTTCTCCAAAGATTGTGATGAAGATTTCTAAGGGCAGGATTGCAGGAGGGTGGATACTTTCCTCAATGACTTTAATGTCAATGTTAGTCACAGAAGACAACTGAGGCCTTCCACTGTCAGCCACCTAGAATAAACAATGAATTTGTATTCAGTCTAACTCACCTTTAACATAAAGCACTGTAAGATGCATGATATAGGTAATTTTTATATCATTATAAAAATGATATAAAAATTAGCCCTAATCTTCATTAGCCTTAATAAAGGGCTAATGAAGATTATATAAAATTGAACTGGAAAGAAGCATTACCAAGGAGTGGCAAACATCTATCACACTTATTCAGTTCAATTTGCTTTCTGTATCTCAGCTGTGGTGAAAAACCATTCAATGTACACAGGAAACATTCATTACTGGCAAAATTTTGAAAGAAATGCCTAGGCAGCAACAGATGATAATTAGCTGGTAGCTCTCTGGAGGAGCTCTCTGATTCTCCCTTTTTAAAGAATAATAGTAACTGTAAGAATAAAAGAGCTACTGTTTCAAATTAAGTTCATTACTAGGAAGTTTCTAAGCTGATAATGCATTGAAGAGAAGCTTATTTTAGATCTATAATTCAGGACACTATTTTTGAGTTCTGTAAGTGGCTTTTTAGATTCTGCAAAACGAAGTGATTCATTTAAATCTGAAGTCATTGCTCATTCTTGAGCCTGGGGCATCTGAGGCGAGCTTCATCATCATCAGAGTTCACTTTGTGTGGATAGAAGACCTGACAATAAAGTGCAACTTCTTCCTATTACAAGGTTTCAGCAGTATCTATTTATAAAAGCTTCTCTGATACAATTGAAAGTTTAATTGCCTCCTCAAAACCATTTTTAATATAGCTTAATTAATCTAATTTGAAATCAGTGGGGTAAAATGGTATAAAACACTAATTATAAACCTTTATAGGAAAGGCAGGCTTTATACATAATAAAAAAGACTTTGGAATCACAAATTCAGAATGTTTTCTAAGGCACTAAAATGATCAAGGATGCAATAATAATCACAAACAGCAGATGGCAGTTGGACTGTTTTTTTTTGTTCTTTCGGAATTCAGACCAATTTTTGTTCAGATCCTAAATTATTCTAGACATTTCTTAATATAATTCCAAAGCATCCCTTTACAATTCCTTAAATAATTCCTTAAATAAGCCATTATGTGCTTCATCAGAATCAGAAACCATTAATTAATTGATACCAAAACCAGGCTCGAAAGGGAATGAGATATTATGGTGCTATTTATGATCTGGGAAAGTCACATTCTTGATAATGTTGCAATATTGTTTTCTTCATTAATATGCCTAGATCGACAAGTTTTCCAAATCATTATCACTACTACATCTTTGCTACTCTTTTATTACAATGGAATGTGATGGTCATTCCATTCTAATAAAATTAAGACAGTAGGCTTGTTGACCAGAAGGTTGACAGTTTGAGACCCAAGTACCCTGTGTCTGGGTGAGCTCCCATTCCTGGTCCAGTTCGAAAGCATGCAAATGCAGATAATAAATAGATACCACTTCACTGGGAAGGTAACGGTGTCCAGTGTACCTCAGTGTATAGTCATGCCAGATGCATAACTATGGGAGTGTCTTCAGGCCACACTGGTTCTCTCGACTAGGAAACAGAGATGAGCATCTCCCCCTAGAGCCAGACATGACTGGACAGGGGAAACCTTTACCTTTATATATATATATATATATATATATATAAAACCACAGATAGATTAATGGTCCATTTCTGTTCTTTATAGAAACTACATTTAAGATGCTATTATGAAAACTGAGGAGTCAGAAAAGACAAGAATTACCACTCTAGCACAGCAGAATACTATATTTTTCTTTCTTCCAGAACTGACTAGGTGGGTCAGTGGCTGACTGAAAAGTCAGCAGTTCGGATCCCTAGTATAGGTGAGCAGAGGGTTAGACTAGATGACCTGCAAGGTCCCTTCCAACTCTGTTATTTGTTCATCTGAATACTTGTGAAATTTTTTATGGAAGATTTATTTGCAGAAACCTGTCAAATTACCCCCGAAGAGCAATAGAGTCCCCTTACAGGGGAGACGGGTGGCATAAAAATTTTATCAATCGTTCAGTCTAAACTGAATTGATGATTTGACCATATTAGTACGTACTAATCCTTTCACAGCCAGGCTATTTCAACGTATTTCAAAAACGTATTATAGCATGTCATACCTTAATATGAAGCACGTAATGATCGTTCACTTTGCGCTGTAGCTGAATACCAGTTGTAAGTACTGCATGTTGGTTGATCTCAAAGGCATTATCTTCATTTCCACTCAGAATTGTGAAAAGAAATGGTGGGCCATTGTGGGAAGAATCTTTGTCTGTGACCACCAGCTGCTGAACGTTATATCCAATTGGCTTATTTTCCTATAAAAGTGGGAAACATTTTCTGACAGAAGCCCTTAAAGATGCTTTATGTGGATGTGTTAATATAGTTGCAAAGCTGCTTTCAACTACAAAGAGGTAACATGACAATGGAACAAGAAGCTCCATTTTTTTGAGTTCAAAACAATTGCTTCAGATTGAATGGGCTATTTCAATCTTTCTCAAACTGCTAAAAATTATTTATAAGATGAGACAGTTTAAATTTAGGATAAATCTTTCAAATTCAACATGGGTCACGTGGATTTCAAATTTAAATATTTTTTTTTTGCATATTACTTAGCAGGTATGCTTTCTCTTCCTTCTTTGCTTTGCACAGTGGAAGAAAACACGATCAGCAAGACTTCGTTTTTTCACCACATGTAAAGCACTGAGCACAATGATCCAGCTCAACCAGTTGTTCCATTTCAAAGGAATGAAACCTTCAACTTGGAAGAACAGAAAATACTGCTTTAGCTTCTAAAAGACTTCTAGTTCTTTGTTTTTATTTTTCTGAAATGACCACTGTTGAAGCAGGATGCTGCAAATATGCTACTTTTACACATATTATCGTGTCCTTTCTAGATCATGGTTAGGTAAGGTAGTCCCATAATTTTCAATTCAATTGCTTCAATTAATGGACTACATCTAATTATAATATAACATTTCTGGAGTATTCTGAAAACATGTTAAAGTCCTTCCAAACAAATAAAAATGCTTCATGCATAATGTCTGAATATATGTTATAGTGAATAGCTCTGGCTGTAAAGAAATTACATCACATTTGCTAATAGGTAAGTTTCTTAGTAATATATTGGGCCTTTTTCAAATAGAATTCAAGTTTCCTAGCTCCTTCCTCCCCTTAATATAATATCACCTAATTGATGTATTTGCTGAATATAACTTAACCTTCAACTTGGAAGAACATAAAATACTACTTTTGCTTCTAAAAGACTTCTAGTTCTTTCTTTTTATTTTTCTGAAATGACCACTGTTGAAGTAGGATGCTGTATTAGATGAAATGTGTTTAGCTATTAGGACAATCCTAAAGTACAAAAGTCTCAGCAACAAAACATCCAGGATTACTTCCTGTCTGTGTCATAACCTTCTGTGAAATAAATCCTTTAATCTCTCTGTCACTTTACTTCCTATGCAGTTAAAGGAGAGCTAAGCTTACTGTTTCCTATCCTTTGTTTGGTTCATGTATTTTACGATGCAACCCAACTAGGCCTCCAACCATCAATTCTTGTCTGACAATCAACATGCCAAAAGTAAGTAAGCTTAGCAAGTAAATTCTGTAAGAGTGAAATTAAAGATTCAGGCAGGACATATTTAATTTATAATATCTACTAACATTATTTTTGAGACCATACAAATAAATGCACTATTATGACAGAGCAAGCAAGCATCTGAATGAGGAATTTCAGCTACAAATGAAGGGAAATTAGAATATTTTTCACCCCTTAATTAAATGCCCCCATGTTCAGCTTTACTGTATATTAGTAAGAGGATAAATTTGACATTGCTAATTTAAGCATGTTAAACCTTGTATTCTTGTTCAACAGAACAATATTCTTAGTTGTATCCCTGGTTTTTGTTTTGTTGAAAGCTTTGGATTTGTATTTCTAAAAGAAATTTATCTATTACTATCAGTAAACATAGTAATATTACCCTTTGCTAACTTTCTGAGTATTGCAAATTCAAACATTAAAACCAAATTTCAGATGATGCTGTAAAATTCGTATCTAGTTGCTCTCTACTTAAGAATATCAACAAAGGTTTAACAAATACATTTTGAGTATGAACATGCAAATCAATTAACATTTAGCATCACTTTTTTTGTTAATCACTGATTTCAGTGACTTACTGAATCAGAAAAATCAGTTCATTGAGCTCTGATAGTTCATTTCCCTTTCAATTATGCTATGCTTTGTTTCTTTTGGTAGAAAGCAAAAGCATTTCTCATGTTGGCAAAAATAGATCTGTGAGATTCTGTTCTCCCCAAAGAATAAGAAATAACAGTTTCCATCTGCAAGGTTAACTTACATAAATTATCAACCTCAACCTAGTATCATAGTTAGAAGTACCTATAAAAATCAAAGGATTCTCCCCTTTGTCCTATATAAATTTTTGAAGGAAATAAAAGCAGCAAAGTTGTCAATATGGATCTCCTTAAAAAATTCAGGATAAGGACTGACTTCTTTTCTTAGGTCATGGAATCAGGGAAAGGAATTTTTAATTTGTTAGCATTATCAGGGACACTTTATTTATCAACTACCAAAACCCATACACATTCAAAAAATATCATTATCTAAACTCAGACTCTGGAATTGATCAAGTCTCACTGAGAATTTATATAAATGTTTTACAATCCTCTAATGGTTGAATTATATTACATTAAAAGTAGATGATTTCCAATAGTATAGAAAACAAACATAATACATCAAATGTTAGAATATAATATGTTTGAATTACCTGAATAATAATGCTATAATTCTCCTTTGAAAATAAGGGTGGATTATCATTTATATCAGATACATCAATATTGACTGTAGTTGTGTTGATTCTTGGCGGGTATCCATTGTCTGATGCTTGAACTGTCAAAGTGTAACCTGAAATCTTCAGAGTGAAACACATAGAGAAATATTAACACAATTAGGCTCTATTCTTTTGAACTATAAAATCTACATATTCTCTGCATTTTGCATTAAGAATTTTTGTACAGAGCTCTTATAAATGAACAACACAGCATCTGGACATAAACAATGCTAGTTGCTTTACACACTGATTTGGATATAAGCACCTGCCCATTACAGTATCAACAACATTTGTTGTTGTTTGTTATGTACAACAAACAACATAACTAAAATGTAATTTTGCTCTCTTTCCAAGAAACAATTTTTGTCAATAGAGCCAATTCATATATACTGGCCTGTACTCTATAAATCAGTTTTAGTAATATGCTACAAACCTCTACACCGTCAATCTATTTGACTACTGCAGTGCAATTAACACAAAATATAGCAGTGATGATAACTTGTATAAGCTACAGTTGCTTGTATTAAAGTATATGTACTGATTGGCAGTACATATGTACCAGGCGCAATTTCAACTTCTTGGATTAACAGTTAAATCTCTAAATTACTTAAGGATCAACTATCTGAAAGACCCTCTCTACTGTTATAAAGTAATTTAGTTGTTAACAATTAGCAAGAAAAGCCTTTAGGAGATTTTCTCTATTTAATAGGTCCCTCTATCTCTAAGAAAAGGTCTAAATCTTAAAAAGGAGGAAGACTCTAATAGGTCCCTCTATTTCTAAGAAAAGGTCCCCTTTTCTTTTTTCATCTTTCCCTCTCTATTTCTTTCTCTTTCTCTTTTTCTCCACCTATCTACCTACCTACAACAGTGACAAATATCTGTTTGCTGGTGTTATTTTGGTGTCGATATGGGTGGAAATTAAGGATTTGGGATTGTTCCATTTGACTGCTAGCCAGTGTTGGTGGATCCATATTCCCACACACAGCACCCAAACCACAACACATCACACGCCAACCACCTCGCAGAAACTAACCTTACCATACACAAAAGGGGTGTCGGAAATGACAGCCAGAATACTAAGAATAGCAATAGATCATAGCTTGATTGATGTAACACAAAATCATCGGCCACACTACCACCTGCCACACTTGTGAGTTCATCAACGCCTGGCACTTCACAAGCAATTTCATCAACAGACACATTGACCTACAACCAGCCTATGAACCCCTCAGAATCCAAACCAACTGGACAGCCAACCAGAGACAGCACCAACCCTCAACCAACCCATGCAAACCCCCCACCTCCCAATAACCCTGACTTGATGTAACCTCATCACAAGACCCATCACAAGATTCACTAATGACTCACACCTGACCCATAACAAGACCTTCACTTGACCCACCCACACCTGAAGCCCTTATAAACAGAAGAACACTGACATCCCCTAAACTCTGCTGAAAATGTTACCTAGCCTGGTAATGAAATGTTCAGAAACCAATCCACAAGCTCGGAAAATGACTTTTACCCTCAACCCAGGGATGAAATCCAGCAGGTTCTGACAGGTTGTGGATAATCGGTAGTGGAAATTTTGAGTAGTTTGGAGAACTGGCAAATACCATATCTAGCTGGTCTCAGAGTGGGGTGGGAATGGAGATTTTGCAATATCCTTCCCCTGGAGTGGGATGGGGATGGACTTTTTGCAGTATCCTTCCCCTGAGTGGGTGGAAATGGAGATTTTGCAGTATCCTTCCCCTGCCATGCCCACCAAGCCACAAGCCACACCACGCCACCAAGTCCACAGAACCGGTAGTAAAAAAATCTGAATTTTACCACTGCCTCAACCTATTTTATTATTTTGATTAAAATGTAATACAAGTACTTAAGACTTAAAGCAAGTAAAGGAAACAGAAAGGAATAAAAAGACAAGGAAAAAAAGAAAAAGAAAAAGCATATAATAGAGAAAATAAATAAATATAATATAAAGAAGTGACTTCCAACTTTTATCACAACATATATGAACAAATTTAGTGATCCTTAATCCCATCTAAGGTTAGAAGCATTCATCTCTTCATTCCATATCCCATATCGTATCTCTAAAAAAAATCAAACCCATAAAAATAATCTTTTCAATCCTGGTGCCAGCAGAAAATCCATATAAGATTCCCAAAAGTAACAACATATCTTGTCATTTTATATTATCATTTCAGCCATTGTCCATCCACTGCAGGAAGAAGGCCTCTTCGACATGTTTCCAACCGGTCCTGAGATTTCTTTTGCCAATTGGGTAAAACTTGCTACATTTTAGTACATTCACATATTGTGATAGAATTTGATTTCTTTTCATTTCTTCTTTCTTCCATTGTGAAGATTCTTTAAGAAGCCTGTTTTGCAAATCCAACAGGAAAAAAAATATCCAGGACCTTGTCTTCGTTTGTCATTGGTACTTCCTTTTTAAATTTTAAACCAACAGCCAATTTTTCTAAATCCAGTGAAATATCCTTTTCTAAGTCTTATTCTTGGTCTCTCGGTTATAAATCTACTTTTGATACCATTTCTATTTTGTCAGATAAAATTTGTTCTACATTTGTCATTTTTTCAATAACATCTTTTGAACATAGTCTATACACACAAGCAGACATTATTACTGATATTGTGGCTATTTCCTGATTCTGTTCTTAAAAAATTTCCTTCACTATTTTATTATAAGATTTTGCATCATTCCAAACACCTGTATATCTTTTGCCTACCTAAAATCATAAAATTGCTTATCTTTGTTATGTCCTGTAAAAATCAAAACAGGATGTATTTCTCCACTAGAAGCTGTTTGTTATAATTCCAAAAGCTTATTGTAAAAGTTTCAATATTCAGTATTTTCTTGTCTTTAGGAAAAGACGTTCTGAAGATCTCTAATAGCTTAGTAGTTAATGAGCATTTTTTCAAAAGAAGGTTAGATTTGTGAATTTAGTTTCCTTTAAAAGTCTCAACCACTGTTGCCAGCAACATGGTTAATCTTGTCATTTTGTAGTACTTAAATGAGAGGAAAACCTCTGCTCTACAGTTTTCTGGTGAGACACAGCCATCCGGATCACAAGAGGGTGTTCTCCCTTTCTCTCATTTCCTGGAGAGGTTCCAAATTGACCAGTTCCTTAGATTGTGTCCTGGTTATTTACTCCATTTTTCCAAAGCCGACTTTGCCGTTCCTGCTCTGGAAGTCCAGAGAAAGCCTTTTTAAAATTTGCTTCTTAGAAAATGAGTTTGATACCCATTCTCTCAACATTCAGGAAATCTTTGAAGGTGTGGACACGTAGTTCACATGGCGACTACCTACCTGCAACCTCTCTTTCTTAGGTTCAGAGAAAATCATTTTATTTAATGTAGTCAAATTACAGGAACTATGAAATTTAGTTTTTCTATTTTTTTTTACAGAATGGAATCTTTATATGGACTTTTTGCTGAAAGAAGAAGAAAACTGAATTGAGGATTTTGGATTTGAAGAGTAAGAAATATTTGGACAAAATGAAGAGGTGAAATTACTTGTAAACTACTTAACTGATAGGTAACATCTAGAAATACTGTTAAAATTATTACAAACATAATCTTAAGTATGACCCTACTTTCTCTCTGTCGAGAAGTTTAGCCACTTTAATTTCCCCCAAGGTGGGATCAATTGTGAAAGGATTTCCTTGGTTGCCATCTATAATAGAGTATCGAATGCGGTTGTTCAAAGGCCCATCAGCATCAGCTGCAAGAATCTAAAAGAGACACATTTCTCAATTAAAACCAAAACAAGTAGACAGTGATTTTCTTTCAAATCGTTTAACTTTTCAAATAAACATTTTCCAGACTCTTATCTAAACCAATCTATTCTTAATTATAAATTCAATCATATTGCAGAATCAATATTCAGGGCATTATAGTATTCTGTATCCTCAGTTTAATAGCAATAGCATTTAGACTTATATACTGCTTCCCAGTGCTTTATAGCCCTCTCTAAGCGGTTTACAGAGTCAGCATATTGCCCCCAACAATCTGGGTCCTCATTTTATCAACCTTGGAAAGATGGAAGGCTGAGTCAACCTTGAGTTGGTGAGAATCGAACTGCTGAACTGTTGGCAGCTGGTGATCAGCAGAAGTAGCCTGCAATACTGCATGCTAACCACTGTGCCACCCTGGCTCTTAAAATAATATTTCAGAAAAATCAGCAAATATAGGACAATATTATTCTCTCATGCAGTGCTGTTTAAGCATATTTTTTGTTATTCTAAAATGCAAGAGTCATGCAGGACTATCTCAGGGAAGCTAGAAATGAAAGTACATACCGTGATGATTAATTGTTCAACCTCAGCATCCTCACTGATTACTGCTGTATAAGTGTCTTGACTGAATACTGGAGTATTATCATTGGTATCAGTTATGTTGATATTCACTGTTACAACATCACTTAGTGAAGGTGTTCCTCCATCAGTGGCTTCTACCATCAGAAAATGCTCAGAGGAAATTTCATAATCAAGCCTTCCAATAATAAAAATTCTACCTAGAAAAAAGAAAGTGACACTAATAGTTACAGCAAGTACAATGATAACGATAAATTTCAAATTGCTTCATAAATTATTTCACGTTTAGTAACCATAAATTGGACCATAAGGAAGGCGCCAAGGAATTGAGACCTTTGAACTATGGTGCTGGAGAAGACTCCTGCGAGTCCCTTGAACTGCAAGGTGAACAAACCGGTCAGTCCTAGAGGAGATCAATCCTGACTGCTCTTTAGAAGGCCAGATCCTGAAGATGTAACTCAAATACTTTGCCCACCTAATGAGAAGGAAGGACTCACTGGAGAAGAACCTAATGCTGAGAAAGACTGAGGGGAAAAGAAGAATGGGACAACAGAGAATGAGGTGGCTGGATGGAGTCACTGAAGTAGTAGGCATGAACTTAAATGGACTCCAAAGGATGGTAGAGGACAGGAAGGCCTGGAGGAACGTTGTCCATGGGGTCGCAATGGGTCAGACTAACAAGAACAAAAACAACACAACTGGTTTGAATGTCTCTGGTTTGTAACATAAAAAAGAGATGAAAATAACTCTCTTGAAAATAATCCACACGTTTATGGCTGATTATGTTCATAATATGTCCAACAGTATTATTTCTATGATGCATTTCTGCTAAAAAGCTATCAATCAGTAATTAATGTTAAAAGCAATCAAAGCAACGGTGGGTAATCAACAATAATCCTTTGGAAGATGTTGATCTGCAATTCCTCAAATCTGTTACCTCTTTGAATTCTTAAAGACTGTTTTTGTAACAGGATTTGAATCTTTCGCTCCTTGTAATCAAATCTATTGTTAATCTCTAAATGTAAGGTGTGCATAAGTGTCCACACAGTAAGTCCAAGGGAGCAACTGTGAGATATCACAAAATGTTTCCAACTTATGTATTTGAAGATATCAGAATGTAAGTATATAATGGCAACATCTGTGTAATTGTATTGTCTATGTGTTGTCATGCTGGCATTATTGAGCTGGATATAAATTGATGTTGATTATGTACATGCTCCTCTTTTTAAACAAATGAAAGGTTGCTTGAAAGCTTTGAGGTAATCTTTTGTTAATTTAAAATGAAATTAACCTAACATAAAACCTTATTTCACACTTCAAAGAAGTTGGTTACAATTCTTTTATTGCTGGAAATATAACTTGGAAGTTGTGGCTTCTTCAATATATTTTGAAGTTATTCATCAGCCTATTAATATGACTTTATAATGGTAATTTTTCTGTTTCCTAACCATTTGGTTGGTATAAATAGAATTTATCAACATATCAAGTACTTCAATAGATTTTCCAACCTTTGGATGTAGCCCACAGAATAATCATATAAAACTGGAATAATATAGTAATGCCTGATTGGTTTTTTTAAAAAGTGTGCATTTATGTGTGTTCCTATATTTGAATTTTTATGTATTTTATTTTATTTTATTTATGCATAGATAGAAAAGGATCTTCCCAGCAATTTGTCTTATTCACTTGTTTAGTTTATGATTTTTTTTCTTTTTTGTTCCCTACATCAGCGGTCCTCAACCTTTGCAGCTTGGTGGCCTGGCCGGGGGGGGGGGGGGGAGAGAACTAAGCCATTCTAGAAAAATTAGAAGAATATTTTGTAAAAGGTTTTTTTTTGTCTCACAACCACTTCACTTTAAAAAATTAGGGAGGACAATCTTTGCAGCATCTCTCATGATCATCATTAGAGTCAGTAAAAGTCTGTAGAGATTTCAGGTCACGATTGTCCCAAAGGTGCTTTTTCTGAAATCAACTGGACCTGTTTTTTCTTTGAAGACATTTAGTTTAGTTTAATTTAATTTAATTTAATTAATTCAATTTATATGCCGCCCCTCTCCGAAAACTCAGGGCAGCTCACAATACATTTTAAAAAATCATTATAAAAAACATTTAAAAATTAAAAACATTAAAAACTCATTCACGCCATTCATGGCCAGATCTCACCAGATCACAAGAGTGAGATCAACGGCCCCAGGCCTTCCAGAAAAGCCAGGTCTTCACCGCTTTTCGGAAGGCCAATAGGGTGGGGATGGTCCGGACCTCAGAAGTTAACTAGTTCCAGAGAGCTGGGACAGCCACAGAGAAGGCCACGGGCCCGCCAGCCGGCATTGTTTAGCTGACGGGACCCGGAGGAGACCAACTCTGTGGGATTTTACCAGTCGCTGGGAGCTATGCGGCAGAAGGCGGTCTCAAAGATAACCTGGCCCTGAGACATGTAGGGCTTTAAAAGTAATAACCAACACCTTGAATTGTGACCGGAGACCAATAGGGAGCCAGTGCAGCTCACAGAGAATTGTTGTAATGTGGGTGTATGACAGCTCGCGCGGCTGCGTTCTGGACCAACTGTAGTCTCCGAACACTTTTCAAGGGTAGCCCCATGTAGAGCGCGTTGCAAAAATCTAACCGTGAGGTGACAAGGGCATGAGTGATTGTGAGCAGAGCCTCCTGATCCAAGTATGGTCGCAATTGGTGCACCAGGCGAACCTAAACAGGCGAACCTATTTAGCTTCTCATCCAAGAAGCTTCTTCAGTTCTGACGAGATAGTGGGGAATTGAAGGATTTATATTTCTTACAGAGAAGCTGATATTTGCATCCTTTTAAAGGATTGTTGAAGCACTTGGAGGTTTATCTGTGTCTTCAGGGTCAACTGAATGCTCCTGGATCTTGTAGTCTGCAATTTTTTTCTCTGGAAATCCATTCCTACTCCCACACTATTCAATGGGTGTTCATCCCAAATTGTATAGCTAAAAGTCTGTAGAAATTTTCAGTCATCCAGTCATTCAATCATACATAACCAGCGTATGATTGAAAATCACTGAAGTAATATAACATTACCTAACTGACCAATAAAGTGAGAGTGTGCATCATTCCCACCCCCACTAAATTAGATGATTCTGGACCTGCATTATTTTCAAAGAGAATGTGACAGCACTGCATTACCTAAAACTAAACCATCATTTTTAGAGGATGCCAGAAAAAAGCTTTTAAAAAAGCAAACAATTTAAGCACGATAATTTGCCCAAGACTTTTATCCTTAATTTTCCCATCTCGTTAAATAAAATAGGATATTGTGTTAACACAATGCATTATAGGATGTTTAAAATGCACACATATATGCAGCCCACTATGCAATGTTAATGCTAGTAATTTGTCCTTATTTATTAGTAGTTATATGAACAATTACCTGTTTTTGAATCGATACTGAATCTTCCCTGTTCATTTCCACTCACTATGGAGTAGGTGATTTCAGCATTGGCTTCAATATCCCGACTAGCAGCATAGACCTGAAGAATTTCCATTCCAACTATTGCATCTTCTGAGATGGTTGCACTGTATTCTTTATACTCAAAGACAGGAGGATTGTCATTTATATCCAGAACAGAAACCACCAGAGTAGCAGTAGAAGACAGCTTCCTTGGTGAACCTTCATCTTCAGCTTTCAATATTAAATGATATACAGCTTGTAACTCACGGTCTAAGGGCTTTTCCAACTTAAGAATCCCAGAGAATTCATCAATAGAAAACTGCCCATCTGCATGTGTTAACAGAGAATAATGAATCTTCTGATTTAAACCTACAATTAAAAAAGAAATAGCAAATTAAGGCTCTAAATAGTATTTTCAAATGAATCTCTTTGATTAATGCAGAAAATAACGACAATTGTCACTTTCAAATTTTACTATGTAGCTTTCAGCTAGTGTCAAATGACAAATAGTACAAATGTTTACACAACTTACCCTATTTTTTTCAAAATGCATGCATAAGTTCAATATATGCACATTGATCCACAGAATTTAGTCTAAATGGATTGATTGCCCATGGCTCTAGTTAAATTATATGCTATTCATCCATAACACAAAACCTATATTTATATTCTTGTAATGATTATAACTTTTGTCTTCTAAGCACTCAGTTTTTCCATAGCCCAGAAGATTCTGGGTAACAAAGCTTGATCTAAACCACGGGTGTCAAACTCGATTTCATTGAGGGTTGTGTTTAACCTCTGGGGGCTGGGGTGGGTGTGGCCAGGATGGGCATGGCCAGCTCAACGTCACTCGTGTTCGGGGCACCTGTGGTGGCCAGAGTGCTCTGCCAGTGGAAACAGGCTCCCAAGCTCCGTTTTCGGCTGACACAGCCTCCTGCAACCCTCTGCCAGTGAAAATGGAGCTCGGGAGCCCGCTTTCACTGACAGAGGGTTGCAGGAGGCTATGGCAGCCAAAAATGGAACTTGGGAGCCCGTTTTTGCTGGCAGAAGCACCATGGGCTGGTCCTTCACTTTTTCCAGGACAGCCCCATGGGCCAGATCTAAGAACCCTGTGGACCAGATTTGGCCCCTGGGCTTTGAGACTGATACTCCTGATCTAAAGTAAGAAAAACTTCACAATTACATAGGCATTGGCTGCCAGCTGGAAGCAGTAGCTAGTAGCAATCCATGCACAGGAGCTGTGAGTTGTGCCAAGATTATGCTCATCCATATCTACAAGTTATAGATTGTATCATAAAAAGTAAGACTTATAAAATATAATTAACAAGCAAATGCATAAATAGTAGAACTTTTGTTTTAGAAATAATTATTCTATAACTCATACCTGCATCTGCATCAGTAGCATGAACTCTTGTCAGCAAAGTGTTCAATTCAGTATTTTCAAACACTGTAATGGAGTAGGTTTCTGCTGTAAACTCTGGATGGTTATCATTTGTATCTTCTATATTCAGAATAATATTAGACTGGCAAAATCTTCCTCCTGCATCTGAAGCCTTCACCATAAGGGAATATACAGATTTTTGCTCACGATCAAGTGTTGCTAATGTTTTCAGTTCACCTACAAAAGAAGCAATGAAAATAAAGGAACCACATGATGTTAAGAACTGCATTTATAATTTGATATACCAGATTAAAGAGATCTTTTGAATCTCTTCAAAATGACATGTAGTTATTACTATATCAAATAGTTTAGTACCATTCACAAACTGGTTCTCATTGCTTACTAATTGTCAAAACATTTACAACTTTTAAGAAGCAGAAAGACCAACAATTTTTTTGCAGAACTCTACTTTTTACTTCCCTCCATTGAGAAACCTATCCATTTATCTGCTCTTTGTTTTCAATTGTTAACCAGCTAAGAATTACTTAAGGGTTAAGGCCCTGATAAAGATCTTTGTCAAAAGGTTTTTTGAAAATGCAAGCATATAAAATGTGCAGTGTCATCTCCATCCACGTGCCTAATTAAAAAACAGACTAAAAGTTTGGTAAAGGATTTCCTTTGGATAACTAGATTGGTTTTCCAACATGGCAACACTTCTTCCTTTATGCTAAAATAGTTATTTTCCCCCTCCAATTTATGTTTTGAACAGCATAATAAATAATGAATACATTACAGTTTGCAAATCAAATCCATCCAACCATAAATCTGGGATAAAAGTAATTTAAAACACCAAGAGAATTTATATTTATATTTCTGAAATATAAAATGATATAAGCTGTTGATGTTAAACTAATAAAAATACAATCTTAAACTCACTAATTACAGAGTAAGCCCATTAGTATTGAGCTTACAAGTATTTCAGATCTCTAAAAGGTGGGGCATGGGAATGTGAACATTCAACAACACCTTAAAGCTTAAGGTGCCAACAATTAAACAACCTTAATTGTTGGCAAAGGGAAGCAAATATATGTTTGCTTTATTTGGCTTTTCTGCTAGGTAGATTTTATATTCATGATTTTAGCTATAATAGTCTTACAAATGTAATTGACAAACTCAAACTAAAGCTATTTGGGAGAACAGGTAAGTATTAGTGATTCCAAAACTCACTGTTCTATTCCTAGAGTGTCAACCTTAGACAGTCTTTGGTGGCTACAAATTGGTAGAAGAATCGTGCTCAGTAACTGTTGTTCTGCCCAACTAATGAGGAGCTGGTGCATGGCGGCCTTCTCTTGCCTAAATCAGCAGAAAACCAACTATGCAAACACCTATGAACAGTAAAGAAGAGCTAAGGTTTCAATGAAAGTTTATAACCTCCAAATACTACCTGTGTCTGGATTGAGTCTGAATTCTTCTGCTCCAGCACCATATAATGTATAAGTTATTTCTGCATTGGAACGAATATCTGCATCTGTGGCCATGACTTGCATGATGAATTTGCCCGGAGGGGAATCTTCTGGAACAGTGTCTGTATACCAGGCCTAAAAGCATTTGTAAGATAATCGTGAGTAAAAATACATTAAGGATTTAAGATGTGAACTAAAAGACATGGCATTATTAAGATCAGATATTACAAGATTTGAAAATGTGAGAGACAAAGTATAAAAATATTCAAAAGTTACTCTTACATGTTTTATTTTCTAAAGTTCCACACTGTTCTTCTGGTTCACCAGCCTCCACAAAATTGAAAACATAACAAGGGAAACATCCTAACCCTGCCCCTTTCAGCCCCAAGTCCTATGTTACTACCTGTCTTGGAGATTGGATGACAACCGCTAACCAATGGTTTCCACATCAAAAAAAAATGCCATATCTATATTAAAACTCTTCAGCTTTCCTTCATCTAGCCCTTTCCTATAAGTCCTATAAGATTCAAATAATATGAAAGACTGTCAAGAATTATAAAAAGTTTCAACACTTTTTCCAGCACCAGCTTGGAATGATCGCTGTAGAAAACAACAGCAAGCTTTGTAATTTTAAAATACGATATTAACTGTTTTTTTTAAAAAAAATAATACATTCTTACTCCTTTCTGGGTACTATGCATGTGTCGCAATATTCTGAATAGTTTACAATTAAAAGCTTAAAAAAAATTGTAAACAGCCTGATGCCAAATTGATAAAACTAAGCCCTACCCTACTTTAACTCAACAGGGCTCAGCCATCACTCTGTCCTAAAACCTGTGATAATAAACAGGTCTTTTAAGTTTCCTGAATATCATCAGATTAACTTCCTGGATGTCATTAATATAAATTAGGGTTAGGATATATACTGACTAAAAATGTTTCTGGGACTTGATCATTTTCTCTCCCAAAAATAATTATTCAGTTTGAACATTAGCATTTTTGCTCTCTAGATGGCAGGATGTTTTCAAGCTAGAAATAAACATCTATCAAAAATCCAGACCAATACCTTTTCACAAACTGGACTATTGTCATTTGAATCAAGAACTTTTACTTCTACCACTGCTTTAGCAGAAAACATCCCATCAGTAGCTGTGATATTTAGAAGGTAATTATCTTTTACTTCTCTGTCCAATTGCTTTTTGACATAAACTTTCCATTCATTCTGTATATTTTCTACAGCAAATTGTTCCAATGGATCACCTCCTAAATAATTAAAAAGAGAATATATGTTTATCCCATGGAAAAAAAAAGAATATATTCAAGACTTAAAAATTCTAAACATGACATTGGAAGATGCTGAAGTACTCGCCCAAGGCTGAAAATGCTGGACATCCCTTGCTCCCCAACATACTACACATAGCATGGAAGGATCTAGTGCTAATAAAAAGTGCAACATTTTATGCCGATAAACTGGCACTATGCAGATATATGTACAATACATGGAAATCAATAGTTTAAATTATTACAGTAAAACAAGCCCAAATTAATACAAGATATTATAAACCTTATTACATTTAGAATATACGTCTGTACAATTTTAAATAAAAGCTGTAACAGCATATTTGAGAAAACATGTAATGCTATTTCAATAAGAATTATATTCTGGTCCAGCATGTTTTGCATGCAAACACTGTTACCTCTGTAAAAACCTGTATTCAATGGAAACTTTAATATAAGTGGACTTCAACTCCTAGAATTCCCAGCCAAACACTACTTTAGACTATTAGGAGTATGGAAGTTTTCCTCAAATAATTGTTATGCATTATTTGATATAACATATGTGTCTTCTATTTTCCCAGACATTCCAGTCTTTTCTATGTTACTGTTTTTAATATTGTTTTATGTTGCATTGTCTAACAGAACTTTCAATCAAATGTTATTTACATATTGCTAAATAAGCAGAGCAAAAAAATATGCAGACTTGTAACCTATTACTACTCAAACATTGTTAAAGACTTTAAAGGTTCAACTATTGCCTGCTTTGAATCCCTTCTTTATAGTGTACCGAACTGGCAATAATTTTAGATGGGAAAAAGTATCAGCATTGCTAAATGCATACTAGACACATTCCAAACTGTAAATACTTACTTGACAGCTATACTGGTATTTTTTTTTTTTGTAATGAAACTATTACAATCAATACAAATAATTGTTCCATAATAAAAATTATAGTGTGTATATATATATGCATGTGTGTGTCTATCTATCTAATGTATGTATGTATGTATGTATGTATGTATGTATGTATGTATGTATCTATCTATCTATCTATCTATCTATCTATCTATCATCTATCTATCTATCTATCTATCTATCTATCTATCTATCTATCTATCTATCTTTGTTGAATAGACAATAGCTAGTTTATTATCAAACAGAGAGATTCAGGTTAATGGAAGAATTCAGAAGACCTGAAGTTTTAAATATTTAAATAAATATTTACCGGTAATAAAATAGTTGACTTGTCTATTAGAATATTCTGAATCAGCATCGGTGGTGCTTATTATAGCAACTACTCCTCCAACTGGATCATCTTCACTGACTGTTCCTTTATAAATCTCCGCAGTAAACTGAGGAGGGCTGTCATTCACATCAGCTACATAAACTTCTACAACAGTGGTGGAGGACAACTGCATTTTTTCAGCACGGTCAGATGCCACCACAATAATTTGGTATTTGGCCTGCTTTTCCTGGTCAAGCTCTCTTAGAGTGGTAATCCAGCCAGTTTCCAAATTTATGCCAAAAGACTCTAGGATTTCAGTATCCTGGCTCGGCTCCAGCTTGTAAGTAATTTGTCCATTGTTCCCAGAATCCTGATCCATTGCTTTTACCCGTATGACTTTTGATCCAGCTGGCATATTTTCTACTAAGTATGCTTCATAAGGATTGGCTTCAAAGATTGGTGCATTATCATTTGTATCTTTGATTTGAATACTTATGTCTACAGAAGAGACAACTTTATAATTTTCCTTCATAAAATATCCAAGCACTGAGAACTGGTACCATTTAGTTACCTCATGATCCAGACTTTTTTCAACTTTTAGCCTTCCATTATGCTTGTCTATCACAAAATAATCATCTTTATTTCTTTCAGGTGTATATCCTTTAACAAGACTATATAACAAGGTATGGGTGTGCTCTGCTCGTATAATATCAATTTCAGTCCCAATAGGAGTATCTTCAGAAAGAATGTAAGAATAAAATGGTTCTGAAAATTTTGGCAAACGTATTTCAGGAGAGAGTATTCTAACATATAGGGGGACGCTAGAATCCTTTTGTGGGGATCCACCATCCATTGCTCTAACAAAAAACGTAAGAAACTGATTTTCTAGCCCAATTAAGCTTTCTTTTGTAGTTATTACTCCAGTCAAATGATCAATTTCTAAATTCTCCTCAACATGTTCAGAATCTGCTTCAATTGTGTATGTGATATCTGCATTGGAACCTTCATCAGCATCGGAAGCCAAGACTTTGATGATAGATGTACCTCTTGGAACACCGGATCCAATACTGACTTCATACTCAGTTGCTCGGAACAGAGGAACATTATCATTAACATCAGTAAGTATGACATTGATGCTGCAGAATGCCACTTTCCCCCCAGCATCCTTAGCCATGAACCTAATAAAGATGACTTTTTCAGCTTGAGTTTCACGATCAAGTATTTCCAAGGTAAACAATTGCCCCCTCTCATTAGTATAAAACCTGTCTTTTGCAAAATCATTCATAATATGGTATGTTACAGATCCATAACTGCCAGGATCTTTGTCTATAGCTTTGACTTCGGTCACCAGGGTATGCAATGGAGCATTTTCAGCTAATTCCACCTCATATTCATTCTGACTGAACACAGGACTATGCAAATTGGCTCCGATTACATTTATGTGAACCTGAGCTGAACTTCTGAAGACTCCATCAGAGACAGATATATTGAGATGATAGTTTGGTTTCAGAGTCTGTCTATGTATGTTTGAAAGAGTGATGACCCCAGTCTTGCTATGGATAACAAAATGCATGTTATCATTCCCCGTTAATATGGAATATTCAAGCTTTTCTGCATCTGAACTGTCTGGATCTGAGGCTTTTACACATGTTACAAAGTGCCCATGGGGAGCCAATTCACTGATATTAGATTTATAAAGCAGCTGGTTAAACACTGGTGGATTATCATTCAGGTCTGTTATATCAACAGTTACCACAATGTCACTGCTCAGTGGAGGCATTCCACTGTCTATTGCTCTCACCAACAATATGTGTTGCTGAGCTTCTTCAAAATCCAAGCTCCTTGATGTCAGAATGAGCCCCGTACTATCTATAACAAAATAATCATTGTTTTTGCTAAAGTTGCCTACCAAATGGTAAGAAATCTTTTTGTTTAATCCAGAATCAGCATCAGTTGCCCTGACATGTACAACAGATGTTCCAATTATAGATGCCTCAGAAATTGTGGCACCATGTATTTGCTCTGTAAAGACAGGAGGATTATCATTGATGTCTTCAATTATTATATCCACAAACACTTCAGCATGGGCCCCCGTCAATGAATCAGTTGCCCGGATGCTCAATTTGTAAGCAGGATGAGCCTCAAAATCTAAGGAGGCAATAACAGTGAGAACTCCAGTGTTGAAGTTGATATTGAATTGATCAAAAGGATCACCATCTGTGATACTGTAAAAGACTTTCAGCCCTTCTGGGCTATATGCTTGCACATGAACCACTGGACTATGGAGTGGGGTATTTTCTGGTATCTCTGCACTGTAGAAAGTTTTTTCAAATATTGGCATGGCTTTATTTACCACAGTGATTGGAACAATAACTTCAGCAGATAAACTTGGTTCTCCTTTATCCTGGGCTATCACAGTAAGACGATACTCTTTGTTTAGTGTGTCTGGGTCAAATTGTTTCTTGAGTGTGATTTCACCAGTTTCCCCTATTTGGAATTGGTCACTATGTTCCTTGAAAGAATACTGTATTTCACCATTTCTACCTATATCACTGTCTACAGCAGTTACATAGTGAATCACTTCACCAACTTCAGTATCTATTTTAACAGTGGCATAATATGGAAGATTGACAAAGACAGGAGCATTATCATTTATGTCTTCTATAGTGACCTTTACCACAAGGTGTACAATGATGGATTGTACACCTGGATTATGTTCTGCAGTCACTTCTACCACAATATCAAATGATTCCTGTTGCTCGCGGTCAAATGGTATTCCAGTGGTTGAAAGGACTCCAGAAGTATAACTGATTTTAAATCGATTATCTGGATTTAGAATCTGATAGAACAAAGGTTCATTTATTTGATTTCCTACAGCAGTGATGATTGCTACCGTTCTCGCTTCTGTGGAATTTTCCTGGACCACAGCATTATAAGAACTACGTGTGAATTTCAGCTGATTCGCCTTGGCCTCTTTTACATTAATTTTGACAGATGTAGTGCTTGAAAACCTGCCATCCGATGCTCTGATTGTCAGTTCATACCGACTTCTTAGTTGAGTTGTATTTTGTACTGTTATCCACCCAGTCTTGGAATTGATTGAAAATTTTTCTCCAATATTGCCTTCAATGATAGAATACATGAGTTGTGAAAAGGCTTCTGAATCTAGATCATTTGCATTTACTGTAACAACTTTTACTCCTTTATATGTTGGCACCAGAACAGTTGCTTCATATAGGTCTTTAGAGAAGACTGGAGGACAATCATTGATGTCAATTACAGAAATAGTAACATTAGCTGCATATTCTGCAGACAAGTGTGGTATTCCCATATCATATACTTGCACAGAGAAATGAAAAATATTGGTTTCTTCATAATCCAAGGTCATTACTGTACGAATGGCTCCTGTACTAGAATCAATGGCAAAATATTTGTGGGCAGATGGCTCAACAATCTGATAGACAAGTAAAGCATTTGATTCTTTGTCAGCATCTGTAGCTCGAATCACTAATGGCATATTCCTCTCTGTTAGAACCACACTGTTAATCGAAGCAGATTCACTGATGAGTCCTGTGTATTCTGATTGCATAAAAGTTGGTGCATTATCATTCTCGTCTCGAAGGTGCACCAGTACAGTGGTGTTAGTGGACTGGCCAGCCATATTGGTTCCCTGAATAATAAGACTATAAAAAGGCAAGGTTTCAAAATCAAGAATCTTCTGAGAAGTGATAACACCGGAATGTGAGTTTATAGTGAAGGCATCACCTATGTTGCCCTCTTTTATTTCATAGGCTACAGATGACTGGCTATGTGTAACAACCATGATGATGAAGCTGCCAATGCTGCTGTTTTCACTGATTTCTGCAGAGTATTCTTGGGAGGAAAACTTGGGCAATGAATTGTCAGAGATTGTGACAGAAATGTGCACAGCTGTGACTTCATTCATTGGGGGGATCCCTTTATCTGTTGCCTTCACCATCAAAGTGTACTGATCCTGAATCCTGAGATCCAATTCTTTTGCAGTAGTAATACTACCCAAGACTGGGTCGATATTGAAAGCATTTCTAATATTTCCTGTTTGGGAGAAAGAAAAATAGAAGGACAGGAAATTAATGATCTGAAAAAAAATAATTTATTTAGATAAATCTATAGGTTGCCAACTGTTCCTTACTGAACACCAATTTATTAGATTCAAATAATATAAAGCACAATGTCCTTTAAATGCCATGGCATTTTATGCTGAAGTAAAACAAAAAACTTAGAATGAGTCTTGCATATAAGCTCCCAGCTGGTAGCCAGCAAAGGAACCGAATTCTGCAAGTGCCTGAATTTGTATGCAGTCAGGAGAAATCAAGTGGGCTATAAGCATTGGAAAAGCCTGTGCCCCCATGAGCAGAATAGGAATGTTAGTGGGCTGCTGATGGATGGAGTTCTCTGACCCTGTTTTTTTAAATCCATAGTAATCTAGAATATTTTGGAAGGGGAGAGGTTAATTTTTATGGTCACATTTTCAAAACGGATTTTTCCATAAAAATCCAGCCTGCAAATTGTAGTCAAATGTCCTTTGATCAAGTCTCAATAGAAGC
Source organism: Pantherophis guttatus (assembly GCF_059756535.1). NCBI lineage: Eukaryota > Metazoa > Chordata > Lepidosauria > Squamata > Colubridae > Pantherophis > Pantherophis guttatus. The sequence goes on along the minus strand of NC_142070.1, from coordinate 43,670,251 downwards.
TTAATTAGTAGTTCATTAGCAGCCCTTTTATGTCATTATTTTTAAATCTAAAAACACTTCAGTGGCTTAATTAAAACATTTTTTAGCTAAATTACTCCCAATTAAAATGTATAGACTTGAGGCTCTGTATTAAAATTTTTACTTTGAGAAAAGGCAGTTTCATTCTGACTGCTGAATAAAGACAGGAACAAATAGGCTTTTCTGAATGGCAGAAAATACTCTGGCATTTCACACTGCCTAGGAAATTCCCAAAAATTAAGATAGCAAATATTTTTCCTAATACTTTAATTACAGAACAGAGCAAGAAAAAATTAAATCAACCACTTCATAATGACTTATTTTATTAATATGTTTAAATTATGTATTTGGGTAGGCTGTTGATATTATCCTTTTTTAATATTGAAAGTCATAAACAGAGTGCCATTCTTAGAATATCCCATTTCTAATCCTTTAAGCCATTACAAGCATTTAAGGAATGTTCATTTCATATGCCTAAAATGTTTGCCCTAATGCTTTAGCTGTAGAGTTGCTGAATAGACCAGAAAAAACAATGTTGAGAAAGTTTTAACATTTCCTCCCACAATGTTCTCTGGATAAATAAGGAAGAATTTCTAAGGAAAGACGAGAAAGATTGGATGACAGGGAGCAAGCTGGAAAACAGACATTTGACCAGATAAGAGTTGTCATTTCAAAAGAATGTCCTTTCTTCTAGACTAATTGCATACAACATGGGATGCTATGTTTCATACATTTTAATTGATAGATTACAACCTAAACTCAAATGTGGGGTTCTAACCTTTATATTTAAATAAAAGTAGAAGATTCCCTTTATATAACTTTCATATAACCTTCTGTGCTATGAGGGTCTGGTTGGAAATCTATTGTATCAGAAGCCATCATTCTGTAAATGGAAAACTATATGACTCTGATACACAGGTCTTTGTGTATTGCTCTTGATTTATGGAACTTCCTTTTAAAGTAGCAGCTGTATTTCATCATCGTTTTGAATCCTAGAAACAGACATTTCTAATCTCCTTGCTGCTTTTAGTGTAGCATATTCCAAATAATATACAGATTGTAAATTTTTTAAACTTCTAAAATAACTGAACCATTACTCAGCTACATTTAAAACAGAGAGAAAACAAAATTAGCCAAATCATTATTTAATTTTAATGGTTAATAATCTGAGGATTTTTTTTCTTGGGGAGGGGATGATGTTTTGCTTCATGCTATATAAATAATTCAAACAAAGAAATAAATTCAGTGTAGATGAAATACTTTTGAAAGTAAGCTTTGCACTGTTTTGAACAATGTACGTCTGCTCACAATTTGCATATCGGAAACTGTGGATATTTTTATACTGCTACATTTTAATCTTTACAACATATTGAAAATATTGGAATTTACCTGATTCTATGGAGTATATGATTTCTGCATTTTCCCCTTTATCCTTATCTAATGCTGTAACTTGAACCACCATGGACCCAACAGCTGCTGACTCATATACTTGGCCTTCATAAGAAGAACTGGTGAAATATGGAGCGTGATCATTTGTATCGCTAACATTAATGATGATTTTAGCAAAGTTGCGCTTGACAGGAACATCTTGATCTCGTACCTAAAACAATTAGCACATTATTTTATTCAAATTAGCAAAAATTCAATTTTACATGCAATTTTATTCTAAACAAATTCTCAAACCTACATCCTACAGAAATGGTTTTGCTCAATACAAATAAACACAATGCAAGAGAATAAATATTACTATTTCGCCTATTTCTTTTGTGAGGTGGGTGAGTATATTTTAATATTGTGTACAATTCACAAGCATATGATTAGTGTTACAGATGGCTTTTTATATAAATCTCCTTAATTAGATTAGAAAAGGAAGAGATAGGAATTAAAATGGGAAAAAGGACTAATAATAGTTAAGCACTTCTTTTTAATTTGTCCTCTCTGAGAATATTCAAAGTGAAATTCCTTCCAAACAACAAACAGAAACGAGGGAACAAAATGTTAAACAGCTTGAATGTGGAAAAAGACCATGACATTAGCTGGCATTAGTATTTTATAGTGTTTTGAAAATTTTTGATCTTTCAAATATGTCATCTAAATAAGTTTACAGAACTCTTATAAAATAGGTCAGTTCTACAGTATTACCATCTACGTTAGTTGCCCAGAATTACTGTAGTGAGTTGGCATGCCTATAATTTGGATATTTCATTTTAAAGCCAGAATCTTGTGGATTTAGAGATAACAAGTTGCCAAAGACCATCGGAAGTAGTATCACAGAAGAATTAACATTTCAACAAATGACTTTTTAATTTACAGCTCAGAGTTAAATTGGAGTGTGGTTTGGATGAGAGCTAACGAGTGCATTGGAAAGGGAAGGCATTCTAAAAATTAGGGAAAGAAGGCTTGACTCTTCCCAATTTACATATCCCACAAACCTTTCCTAAGCAAAAAAAAAAGTAAATGGTTAAAATATATGCTATGTATAAGTGTAAGAGGTAGCTGACCTGCAATCATTTCAGTTTCTGCTTATGAATGGTTCTGTTTTACTGAAAAGCCAGACATTTAATTATTTGTTTTTCAGATTTGTATCCACATACTGCTTGCAAAGTTTAACACTTCGGCTGAAGAACAAGCACAATAATGGTTCTTTACCATGACTGTGAGAACATGTTGATGAATGACTTCATGATCCAACTTTTCAACAGTATAAAGTGAGCCAGTTACAGGATCAAGGCGAAATTTCCTAAGGCTGGTAGGATCCATGCTGCTTTGCATAGTATAAATTAGTTTGTTCTTCTCATCTCTGTCTGAGGCACTGACTTGCAAAATTTCTGTCTCTGGCAATATGTCTTCTGCTATAACGACTTGGTATTCTAACAGAGAAAATTCTGGTCTGTGATCATTTGTATCTATTATGTTAATGTACACCTGAAATGACATGCAAAAATAAAACATGGCAGCAACAACATTATAACACAAATATGAAACCCCACAGGAAATCAGAAAATAATACTACAAACAAGCTACAGAGGACAATATAAAACAATACATATTAAAGATGATCAAATCAATCTGCTGTAGAGGAAAAAAAATTGTCCATCCACTACTTTAGACGTTTTCAAGATTCTGAGCATGATGTATGAAATTCTTATTTTGTCCTCTAAACAACACAATTATTTTTGGGATGGACTGGTCTTTTTAGAAAATATAACATTCTTAACATGTGACAGACCTTTTCAGTCATATCTACTATAGTATGTTATATTTACTGAATTTACCAAATTAGCAGAAATTATAGACTATCCCAATCCAATGATTCTAGGTGGAATTATATAATTCATATGATTATATAATTTAGAACAGTAGTTTACTTTCATATAAAAGTGAGAATATTTGTATTATTTTAGCAGAGTTCAACATTTTAGGACTAAGAAAAGCAACATATCAATGTGGTTTGTAAAATATTCCTTCACATATATATTGATTGAAATGGTCGTGCCTGATAGTCATTTAGTATTGATAACAGGTTTCATATAAGGATAGATCAAAACAAATCTTTATACTATGTGTGCTCATTTCCTCCAATCTTTTATTTATTAACTTTAAAACTATAAATATTACTGAAATATTTCCTTTTCTACAAGTATGCAACATCAATCTCTATTTCAATCATTAAGTTAGTATAAAATTACATTATACAATGACAAGTTTAGACCCATCTAAATAACAGCCAGTCGATGAAAAAAATACTACAACGTAGAATTATTAACAAAAGAATAAAATCTTAACATCACTAAAATTTATATGCAAAAATATAATTGATATAGATACTATGTAAAGTATAATGTGCAGAATACAATAGAGTGGTATAAATATTATGATATAAAAAGCAATGCCAATAGAAACTATAAAACTAAGCAACTAGAAATAAATCAACAAGGATACAACTAATGCATCTAACTGCTGTCTAATCCAGCAATTCTAACTGCTATAAATGAATGAGTTACTTTATAGAAGTTATGGACGTAACAGAAAAAAAAAAAAAATCAAACATGTAAAACTACAATCACTAACACTTCTGTGAGCATATATATACACTGAAACAAAATCTTCCAAAATTTACAAAAAATATATGTATGTTTGTCAACTAGTAATTGGGACAGATATCTGAGTAGAAAATTATATAACAGCAATGATCAACAAAGCATGTAAGAACTGACAAGAAAGAGGACCAGAGGCCATGGTTTCTATGATACCAAAAAGTGACAAGGATCATCTGAGACTGTAGCAGCAACAACACTCCACTCATCAATATTTAGATAACTTCATCAAATATTCCACACATGCTCACCTCAGTTATATTTCAGGGTTATTTTTTTCCCATAAGATCTTTCAGGAAGTTATTATTTGCTTAAAATTCTTTAAAAAAAACAACAACCAGGTAGTCCTCAACTTATGACCACAATTGAGTTTCCCTTGCTAAGCAAGACAGTTGTTAAGTGAATTTTGTGCCATTTTACCATTTTTCTTGCCATTGTTGTTAAGTGAATCACTGCAGTTAAGCTAGTAACATGGTTGTTAAATGAATCTGGCTTCCCTATTGACTTTGTAAGCAAGTTGCAAGAGGTGATCACATACCCAGGACACTGCAACTGTCATAAATACATTCCAACTGCCAAAAATTTGAATTTTGGTTCTGTGACAATGGCGATTCTGAAACAGCCCTAAGTGTGATAAGCATTTTTTTTTCAGTTGCTGTTGTAACTTTGGATGGTCATCAAACAAACGGTTGTAAGTAGAGGACTACCTGTATAAATAGGTAAATCTGTGAGAGAATGGGGAATGATGCAGTGGAACATCATGATTTAAGTTTCTCTTCTTTTGCATGTGACCACAATGTGATGTTACATGCATGCACAAATAGGTGTGAGTGTGCCCTCCCACAATGCAATGTTGTTTTCATAATTTTGAATAAAACCTGGAATCTTCAGGATACCCTTGGATGAACAATAAAATAATATAATAAATAACATAATAGATAATGGTATGATGATACAATATTACAATAATAAAACAACACTTCAAAGCTTTCTTTAAAAATTTTTAAAACTGAATTCTTCAATTAAGAGAAGGTTGGGAACATTGCCTTAGGCAATAAACATGTCTAGACTAGTTGGAAACTTTGCTGCTTATTAAATAAGCACAGTTCTATTTCCTTGACATAGTAGTGTTAAATTCCTGTAGCCACAATTCAGTTAATTCTTTTAAGAAAGGAATATGAAAATTCAGATAAGCTTTTATCACAAAAGTAATCTGTTCCTTTCTTGACAAATAAAAAAAAAACTTTTAAAAATGATCTATGTATTTTTTATCAAAACAAACAATTGGCAAATACATTATGACAACCCAAACAGTTTTTCGTAATAGTAAACTATTATTTTCTAGAGGACATGATCAACATTTGATTCTAACCATGACAAAAATCTGAGGCAAAGATGCTGTTTTGACAAAGAACCAGATCTATTCTTTGACTAAATAAACAGCGAAATCTCAACAATGTCTGCCACAATGACAATGATTCTGTGTTCCCTAGGATTTGTATATAATGGCATTCTTTATCTCATTCTGTTAATAAGTCATAGTCTAACTTCTAAACAATTGGTATCTAATAAACCTTTCAGATCTACTTCAGTTGATGTTCATCAGCACATCTTCTGGCAGCGTATTACACAGTTTAACAATAAGCTATGTCAAAGTCCCTTCCAATCCTCCAAAACCAGTTAATTACACTGGATAACCATGTTTTAGATAAAGGGGGAAAACTTTCTCTTTATTTATGTTTATCATACCACACATAACTTCTCTTTCTCCTCTTTTCAATGTGAGAAGAAAGAAGTTGGTCCAGCTATTTCAAAGTACGAGTAGGACTGATAATAATTGTCTTTTATTTTCTACTTTCTGATCTTTAAACTGAATTTGTTCTTTAATCATTTCATATGTCACAGTTAAATTTATCAAATTGCTTTTGTTTCATACAGTCTTCCTCAAAATTCTGGTGCATGGAGAATTGTTGTCATGTGGAAGCTGTTTCATGTGGTTTCAACAGAGAAGTTATATTCACAGCCATTTTATCTTGACACCAAAATAAACAGGAGGTCTTTAATCATTGGGATAATTCATACATAAACAACTATTGTTGCTTTATTTCAGGTTTTAATTTAAATAACTCCATATGCAAACATAAATATAATACTAGTGTATACAATTAAGACATATAAACAGATGGAAATTTTTGTTGGGAAACATCTAGTAGCAAGAAACCTAATCTCTTATTATTACTTTTAAGACCAGAATTAACCCAGACATCAAAACAAGATTATTTCACTACACAAATGATTATTTTCACTGAATTTGTGTCTATGTATTAGACACTACATTGTAGTATTTTCTTATTACTGGTATATACTTTCTTTTGCTATGTAAATTGTAGTTTTGTTGTTTCTGGTTTTCATTTATTGTACCAATAGTAGAACACTGTCTGATTTTAAAGCTGATACAAAATACACTTATATACTTACACAGAATCTTCTCCCTTACAATTATGGAACTGTAGAGCTATTGTACTATATTTGTATAGAAAACTCTTTCTTTTTCAAATAAAATTACTTTACTTTATGTAATTCTGCCCAGGAACACCAAGAACGAACACACACACACACACACACTGATTTTTGTAAACAGTTCATTAGAAATTCTGTTACCTGCGTACTAATAGTCCTAGTTCCATCTGTTGCTTCTACTGTCAAATTGTAATTTGATTTCTGTTCTGCATCAAGAGGTTTAGCGACAACTATTGTTCCTGTGCCCTTGTCCACATCAAAGCGGCTGTCAGAGTTGCCACCTGCTCCAAGAAATTGCACAAGACGTAAATTCATAAAATCCAGTTTTCTTGTAACATGGGAATATTCTTTGCTCTAATGTAAAGAATAGGATAGGCAACTATGGTCCCTTTAAAACCTGTGGACTTCAACTCCATAACTGACTCTGGAATTCCAGGAGTTGGAAGTTTAGGTCCACAGGTCTTAAAGGGCCATAGTTGCCCACCCCTCTTCAATGTTTTAATCAAATTCAAAAAAACAACTTTGAAGCACCCAACCGGTAATCTTACTGGAATAAAAGAGGAATAGCCATTTGAAATCTCTATTTCATTCAAAACTATGCATTTAGTGTTAAAACTCCAACAGAACTGATTCACCATGCTATATTTTTACTACTAGAATTCCTTCAAAGGCTTCTGAGTAAAAACAAAGATAAAGACAAGATTCCAGCCACCCTTTTCTTTTTCTTAAATTAATTCTGATCATGATAGATTTATTATGAATGGAATCCACTCTGTAGCAACACTGAAGTGGTACTGTATTTAACATTATGAGAATGATTAAAACAAACTTTAATTAGCTGTAATAAATATTTTTTGCTCACCCAATTTTATTGATTCTCAATTTTAGATAAAATATTTCTAAATAAGAAATCATGTTATTTATTACCAAGTCACTAGGGATACCCCCTCAAATTATCTTACTTCCATGGTGCATATTTATTTTATTTAAAATAAAATAAAATAATTTTAAAACAGACTTTGTCATTCATTCTTGAGCTGTATTTCTTTCACAATTACATTGTACATTTCTTCCAAACATATATTTAGCTGTAAAGAAGCTTGAGAGATGTTAAAGGCATCTAATCACATGTATGTTTACAACCATTCATAATAATGGACAGGATATTGCCTCATTACAAATACTACTAAATTTCTAGATTGCCAACTCTAAAAGCAGGATAAAGCTTCTAACTGCTGCAAAACACAAAGAGGACTACAGCAAAACATCATACTCTTTATCTGAATTGCCTAGGGGCACATTGCATTGGAGATGATAAAATAACAAGACAGAACCATGGGCAATTATTGTGAACTAGAAAGCTGTGAACTGATATAAAATATTCTATATCAGAATGTTTTTTTACTGTAGATCTCATAATCTGACCCACAATTATGTGATCTAAGCAGATACCTTCTGTTATACAAGCCATGGGAAAGATGTAAAAAACTTCACTAGCAACTTTGTCATCTGATACAGCCAAAAAGAAAGGAAAAAAAATAAATAAAATAAAGCAAAAGCAGAAAATGTCAATCAATTTGATTCATGCTGGCAGGAACAGTCAAGAAACTTGCAGTAACTGCAGGATCCCAATCAGTATGTTTTATTATCTACACAATGGCAGCATTTCATGCAAATACGGAATTTTCACAATTCCCATTCAGCTAGGAACAAGCAGACAGACATAGATCAATTACTCCAACTAGCCCTTATCTAATAACTAGATCTCACAGAGTGCAACCCAAGCATTCTGGCTTGTTCTACTCTTAATAAACGTTGTGCGCTTAATAAACTGAAACTGAATTGAAATTGCAACAAAGTGCATTGAAAAAAGTCTTCTGGTGATAGTTACTTTCATGGGAAGGTGAAAATGGGAAGTGTGAAGCTTTCTTTGAGTGATATTCAGAGAATGGGCCATACGAGACTATCTGCTGTTCTCCATTTGAAGATCCATTGTGTTGGACTATGGATTATTGGAGTGCAGAGCTTTAGAAAATAGTTTTGCATCTTTTTCCAGATTTATAGACATCAATGGCTTTTTTACAGAGCTCTTCAAAAATTAAATTTAAGCAGAACACCTGAGGTAATAACTTCATTGGGATGAAGGGAGCCAAAATCTTAAATCAGCCCTGATTGTTTAGTAATGCATTCAAAATACTGCCCCTAATTATTCCTTTTTATTAAATTGAATCTAGCTATTAAATTAGAGACTGCAATTATTTTTCATGCTGGAACATAGAATGTTGGATTATTTTATTTATGAAAAAACTGAAAAAAAATCATATTCTCTTCACTCATTAACAGCATATATTTAATTAAATCATTTTAATTAAATCTCCCAGATTTCTTTTCATTTTGTAGCTACTGAAGAGATGTTAACTATCATTTAAATAAGGGGTGCCAAACTCACATCTTCACGTCATCATCACCTGATGTATCGAAACTTCCCCCCCCTTCGCTAAACCAGGGGTGGGCGTGGCCAGCGCATGATGAATGTGGCCTGCGGGCTGTGAGTTTGACACCCCTGATCTAAATAATCAAGAAGTCACAATGAAAAATTCTAAAATACTCTTACCTGTAATATCAAACCAGAGTAAAGTACCCAGTGGCTCGACACCTATTACACCAATCATGTGAGCTACTGGATCACTTTCCATGACCGTAAAAGAAAAAAATGATTCTTCAAAAGAAATGGGTTCAGAAGATGGAGTGGGTTTTGAGATCCATTCTATATGAAGACGGGCTGTTGATGACTTTTGTGGACGGCCATTATCCACAGCCTTGATCTAAGAATATAAGAGTATTAGCAATTTTAAATGTTTGAAAGAAAATAAACTATATACAACACAGAAAATACTGGACTAAAATGGTCAAGCTCACAATCAGGAAAGGTCAAGAACCAGTAAGTTTTGTAACTGCCAAGAGAACTTTCAATATAATCCTATTAAGACATATTCAAACATTTATTGACTTTAAGAGGGTTTATTCTCAGTTACGTTAGAATAAACTGCATCATGTTACCTGTATAAAAGATATATAATGTATAAAATGGGGACTGCATATATGTAGAAGCAAGCTAGCACTACTTGCACAATGAACACCTGAATCTTAACTAAGAGAATGTTTTTTAAAAAACAATTTGGTTACTAAAATGTTACATGAGCATTTTAAACATTTTAATTTTTATTTATTTTTTTATAAAAAAGAGAACACATTTTGAAAAAGTAAGTTTGGTTTGCTATGAATTTAAAGATTTTCCAGTATTTTATAATATTTTCCAAATAAGCTATAATAACAGTGCTACATAAAAATGCAAAGGCACTGACAGCATGCAACTGAAATCCAAACTTACTGTAAGAATGTCATATTCTCCAGCTCCAGAATATTTCTTAGATGAGACAACACCAGTTATTGGGTCAATAAAAAATTTGCCATGCTCGTTGCCCTCCTCAATTTTATAAGATATTTCTGCATTGGGACCTTCGTCTTTGTCTGCAGCTACCACACGGTAGATTGGTTCTTTTCTTGCTGTTCTTTCTCTCTCTGGTTTTTCACGCTCGGGCAGTTTGATTTGATAAAATTTTTGCAAGAATTGAGGTCGATTATCATTTTCATCTAAAATTTTCACAATGACACGGGTAAGGGTTGATTCTGCTGGTGTACCATTATCTGTCACAGTTACCTAATTGGACAATAAAACAATTCACAAAAATAAATGTTTCTTCTTTGTTAGAAATCAAAGCAGACTGTGACTCCCCCTCTATTTTTCCCCACTGTAGAACTTTCAATATGTTTCCAGCTGTAACGTCTAAATATTTTGAAAAGTGGATAAAATGTGATTATCTTTGCCAACAGTATCTAATATAAGCCTAGATTAAGTCAACCTCTTAAGTATTCATAATTGTCTATGTATCAAAATGGAAAACATGACTCACTTTACTGCAAGCACTTGGAAAATAATTAAATACTGTCCTTAAATGGTGCTAATATTAAGTATAATTCTAATGTTCAAAATATCTTATTTAACAAATCAGGACTAGAAGCTACATTCCACAGTGCTGGAGCTAGAAACAGGGAGGAAGAAAGACACTTTTAAAATGATGCATTTATTTATAGAACCACCCATCTTATGTGCCACATCTCTAGGCAGTTCAAGAACAAGAACACAAAAGAATAAAAAAAAAATGAACCTCCAAAAAATAATTCCTGAGTTCCTAAAACAAGTACCTGAATAGATTTTAAAAATCATAATTATTGGGAGTAAGTTTCACTCTATCCCAAAGCTTGGGGGAAAGCCATCTAGAAGAATGGAGGCCTGACAGATCTCATGGAGAAATGTATTTCATGCAGTAGAACTGCTACTTGGAAGATACTCTGCCTAGGCACCATCTATCTGACCTGATGGAGCCAAAGGACACCCCAGGGAGCTGTGGCTTTGCAAATAACCTGGCCCTATGCCATCTAGAGCTTTAACAATGATAACCAACATCATGCATTACACCTGAAAAGAAAATGGAAGTCAGTGAAGCATACAGCAATGTATTATAGAGACAACCAATATGGCACCTGAATGTTACATTCTGCTCCTAAGTCTGAAGTCTTTAAAACTTCCAGTAATTATCAAACTTGCAAGACTCTTACCCATTTTAAGTCCTTATGCTAATTTATAAACATGTTTGCTTGAATTTTTTTAACATCAGACATATAGACAAATTGTTCATTTCATATGAAAATAGACTATATCATTCAATAGAACTCTACTAAAGTTGTGACTCCTATGATGGGATGGAATAAGGTTGAATCAACCATATCATCATGCTTATGCTTATTTATATGAATGTAGGTTTTGTGTTTACTTATATGTTCCTTGCAGTAGCTGCCAAGAACAGGCAGAGTACAGAATTTTCATCACTATACCAAACTATCCTTTGTTAGTGATTAAGCTCTTCCTTTTTATTAAGATAAAGATGTTGTCTACATTTCTGATCCATACTTTTGGTTGTTACCTGTTGGAGAGCTATAGTATCTAGACTCTGCATTATAGTCTCTGCTATGAGTCCTGAGAGTGTTTTGTTGATATATTTGTCCATGAAATTGAAAATAAGTGTGCGACAAAGATTGATGAGGTTCATGGTTCTGATTATTTCAATGTTACTGTATTTGGTTAGGTTGGCTATGTTCGGTAGCACTGCTGCCATAGACTCTTTCATTTGTTCTGTGCCTATATCTGCATTCTTTATATCCATATATCCAGAACTATATATCCAGAAATATATCCAGAACAGAATGGTGCTGGATGTATAAAACAAAAAATATCATTGTAGTAGATTTTTAAGGTGCCTATTGCTTTTTTAAAAATATTTTTCTACTGGTCACTAAATCAAATTGCTTTTGATTTGCTATCTTTATAATGTACATTGAAACATTTTATCTGCATATTTCTAAGGCAGGTACCCCACTCTTCTAACAAAGCAACTAACACCCTTTTGACTTAAGAAGATGCAGTGTGAAAAGATAAGGAATCTGCTTGTAAAATCTTTCCCATACTCTACCCTTTGCAGCCCTCTGCACCACTTTCTAAATTTCTCTATAAAATCCCTAATTCTCAAGAATGGATCTGACATAAATAAAGGGAACAAATGAGAAGGATAGAATGGTATTTCATTCTCATGAATAAAATAACTTAAGATTCTGATATATTTTAGAACCAACAGTAGAAAATATCAGACTCAATTTGCAACAGAAAATATATCTGTACTTATAAGCAATTGAAAAGGAAGACAAAATGTACCAAACTGATGCCGAAGAACAAAATTCTTTGTTAGGGCTACTTCTGTGAGAAAGGAAAAAGATACTGTGTCTTCGTGAGCAAATGTGAAAAAGCAATGGAGAAATATATGTTGAAGTAAAGACCCTCTACTAAATTCACCTACTATATTGCTACTTGAACATTCAACTCTACTGTATTTCTACCACACCTTTCCCAAATATCTCCAGGGCTGAATTTGATCCACACTCCAAACATATTTCTTTGAGAAACAATAAACAGAATGAACATTCCTCATCCAAGACCACCTATAGATTTTATGGCTGAGCAGGGCTTTGAAGACATTATTACTAAAACAGAAACTTTGTAAAAAATAAGCAATTGGCTAAGGTTCTACCAAACAGCCAGAATATCAGAAAACGCTTGTACAACAACAACAAATATTGTTAAAGAATCAAGCACAGTTATTCATAGTTTTAGTTACAATTGCAGTCCAATGCTGTTCTAACTAAAAGTATGTCCATTGAATGCAGCTGCCATAGTTTCTAAGACAAAATGTTTAGGACACTACTATAACTTCTGAGGTATAACTAGGTACAGAGAAAATAATTGTTTTTTTTCCCAAATGTTATGTAGGGAGAAATCATGTATTCCAAGAAACATTGAATGTAATTGTAACAGATATGTACTTACTGGATTTAAAAGATGCTATATAAAGATTAGTTTATAACCTAAGAAAATATAAATAGGACATCTTTGTTTCAATGGAAACAGAAGTAAAGAACAGGATAAATGTTAATAGTAAATGAAAAATAAACTTGCTAGTTTTTCTAGTCAAAACTTTAATGCCCAGAAATGTTATGATGATATTCAATAAAAGCTAAATAAATACACCTAAAAAGTTCCAGGTTGGATAATGCTACATAAGTAACATTTCTAAATTAACGTATTTTGACAAAATTTAAAGTGGCCCTGGATGGCAAGTGCAATTTTGTCTTTAAACTTCCCAAGTGAAATTATATACCCCTTTAACAGATTCATTTATTTTATTATACTTTTTTCTTTGATACCCCCCCGTTACGTTTTTGGTGAATCTCACACATTTTCTCCTGGCTCCTAGAGCAGTACAGCTTTTACTATAAGTAGAACTACTGTGAAAAAGAAAAAGAAAGCAGCCAAATGTATTTGATGAATTGCAACATTAATCTCTTGCTGATCAGGCCTGCAAACAGCTTACTTCATCCAATTGTCAGAATTGGCATGGTTCTAGAACAATTGACTAAAGAATGGCACACAATGCATTACTTTAATGTAATATATAATAAAAGCTCAATGCTGGATTGCTGTTTCACAAGAGTAATTGAATTTGCAGGAGGTTTTACTGGGATCACTGCAATGGCAGGCGCTCCTGTTCCAAGTATAAATGGACACAGTGAAGCATAATAATAGGAAGCAAATATTCAGATCATACCCAGACAGTTTGCATGAAAGAAATGGAAGCTGATTTCCATTGCTAAAGTTCAACCCCACAAAACTGACTCCAGCTGGGTGAGCGCCTTGAACAAGGATGTTGGTGTGCCAAAACGAATGAACAGACAAACAGATAATTAAGACTGCAATACATGTAATTGGAGGCTTGAGGAGGGAAAGCTGTCTTGTAAAAAACAAAACAAAACCTCCCTTCCTCTCAGCAGTCACATAGGGACATTTAAGCCCAAATTTTCCTCCCAAGGACTGAAGAGGGAGACCTAGGGCTTAGAACTGTATGGATTCCCATTTAGTACACTCTCATTGCATTGCAGGGGAAAGAGCAGGAGAAGGGCAGAAATATTTAGGAGGCTGTATTGTGCAGAAATATCATCTCCCCCCCCCCATAAGCAGAATTATTTTTCGTAGGAGTGTACTAAGAACACAGCAGCATAATTTACCTCTAATATATGTTCTGCTTGCTGTTCTCGGTCAAGTTTTCTTGAAGTT